>NC_081183.1:83897949-84159266 GCF_029867415.1 Vicia villosa
ATTTGGGAATAAAACCAACCCATATATCAAAAGGGCCATAACCTCCTCAAAAACTGGATAACTTTTGTTTTCTAGCAGTAGTCGAGCCTTTTCCAATAAGAACTTGGCAAGCAAACCCTTAACTCCACTCTTTGTTTCCCAATTGGACTCGATTTCTGATTTTCGCAGATGTAAAGCAGAAGCAATGACTTCAGGTTTTGGAATCCTTTCTAAACCAGTGAAAGGTAATTGATTTCGAACAGGTAATCCAATTAGTTCAGAGAATTCTTCCAAAGTGGGTACCAACTGGTAATCTGGAAAGGTAAAGCAATGATGTTCAGGGTCAAAGAACTGGAACAAGACTCGTATCATGTCTTCTTCAAATTTTGAGGTAACCAAATGGAGTAGGTGACCATGCCTTTCGGTGAATTGAACATTCCTGGGGAATTCTGACACTAAGTCTTTTAGTTCAGATGGTATCGTTGAGATGTTGATTCGGATGTAATCTCGGGTGGCGGGAGCCATTACCTGCAAAAACAAAGGTAAACTCTTTGATCCTTGAAGTGTTTTGTGAGAAAATGATATGCTTATGATGCAAACATGTGGCACACAAAAACAAATCAAACAATAGCCTTAGGTTTAAAGGCTTGCATGGAGCTGATAGGTGATACCCTCCCCACTGAAGTTGAGTTGGTTAAAACCTGTCCTAGAATAGTATTCGGGTTCTATGATCCTTGGAAGTAACATCTCAATACGGCGCTCGAGCGGCCGATCAAAATATTCCTCGAGGATAACTAACTTTGATCAATTTCAAAGCTAGCCACTTAATAGGCCATAAGTTAAGTTCAACTAAAAAGGTTCTAAGACAAATTAGTGTTTAATGACATTTCGGAAGCCTAATATACTCCTTGATCGTTTTCAAGAGACATCAGTATAAACAAAAGTATCGCACTAACGATGACTACCAGATCAACCGTATCGGTACATGCCGTACAGTTTCCTTGGTCTATTGTCATATACTTAAGGTATCTCGAGATTCGGGTTAGAATCTTCCACACAAGCAAAATACCCAAACAAACCTTTGAAAAATAGAGCAATCAAGTCACACAATTGAAAACATCGAAGTAATCTATTCTCTTAAGGTAACCCCTTTAGAAAACATTTTGTTTTTTGAAAGTGACTCCCCAGCAGAGTCGCCAGTTCTGTGGACCTCCGTTTTTTCGGGCCATACCTCTGAGCGGGAGAGATACGTGAACTGACTCTTTTTTATCGCTTATGCTTTCGCATTTTTGAAAATTCACAGAGTCGCCACCGACCTTTTATTTTATCCAATTAAGGAAAGGTTTATAAAAGAAACAGAAAAAAGACCTTTAAGAAATTCTGGGTAAGGGGGTAGGTTATACAAAGGGAAGGTGTTAGCACCCTTTGTATCCATGGTTATCCATGGGCTCTTAAGTTTGCTTAGCTCACTTGTTTTTCGATTACTTTTCAATTGCTTTAGAATGCTCATATGTGGTTTCAAATACCTTTGTAAATTGAATTTGTAATGATCCTTGTGCGGATGTATACAAAATGTTTGTTTATCTTTCGAAAGATGTTTTGAAAAAGAACGTTAACTTTGTAATGATCCGTGTTTGGATGTATACAAAATATTGTCTTTTTGGAAAGTTTTGTTTTTGAAAAACAACAGTGTATGAGAATTTTGTTTGTTTTGATTTGAGCAAGCAAACTAGGAGGTCTACCCTGAGTTGTAAGGTCTTTATCCTATTTCCTTTAAAAATCTATCCTTTCACCGGATACAAACAAAAGGTTCGATTTTGTACTCGAAACAGTAGAATTTTGACTTTTGATTAAGAATGAGAAGGGATTACCTTAAGAGGTGCAAGTGTGATTGTGTTTGGATTCAGATATTTTATCTTTGAAGTTAGTGATCTAACGGTTCAATTTTATCTTTGACATACACGCAGTTTATATTTGCTGGAAAATTAAAATGCGGAAATGTAAAGTGCGGAAATGTAAAGTGCGGAAAGTAAATCTACGCTATTACATTGATTGTGCAGGAAATGTAAACTAGCCTATTTACATGAATTTGACATCCTATACATTTATCTAGGAATTTAAATTGCAAAAAAAAAAAATATAAAAGGCATGTTTTTGGATTTTTTATGATTGATTTTAATTATAATTAATGCATGATTAATTAAATTAAAATGAAGAAAAAAAATAAAAATAGATTTAAACCTAGAAATTAAGTTTAAAATATGTACAAAATATTTGTCAATTAATTTTAAAACAAAACTAATTTTTTTGGAATTTTTGAAATTGATTTGAAATTGATTTGAAATTGATTAAGCTAATTAATACATAATTATACAAATAATTATACAAATAATTAAAACTTAAAGAGAAAATTATTCAAAATATGTACAAAATTAGTCTATAATATATAAACAATATTTTATATAAAGAACAATTTTTTTTATGATTTTTGATTGGTTAAGAATAATTAAAAAGCAAATATATAAATATATACTAATTAATTATGCAAAATATTGAAATTATGAAGAAAAATAAAATATTTTTATATCATAAAATAAAATATTATTTTAGAAGTCTAAAAATATTTTTTGTGTATTTTTTGGATTTTTAAAACTATTTTTAATTAATTTTGTAAAGAAATTAAAATAGAAATAAAAATATAAAGATAATAATCAGGTGTGGAAATTAAATAAAATCCATGGTATGGGGATTCATTCTGATGCGTTGGATGAGTCATTAAATGAGATCTGATGGCTCAGATGGTGAGGGACCACCACTTATGACGCGCCTGCAAACACTGAAACCAAGGGTTATATTTAAAAAAACGCGCGCGTCTGAACCAATGGGGGGAAGACACGTCTTCGTCTTCAACCTCCAAACGCCTCTTTTAACAGCGCTTTTATGAGAGAAGCGCTGTAATTGATGAGCTTCAAACCTGCAAAATAACGAATAGGGGTAAACCTGAAAAGAAATTTGGCGCGACATGTTCATTCAATTGGGTTTGGCTCACTGAGTTCGAATATGCCATCAATTTCACTTAATTTTGCTTCTAATGGAAAGCCCTAAAATTTAGTTTATGAACCCTAGAATGGTATCTTCCTATATAAGCAACCAAACCTTAATTAAGTGTCCAGAAACGATCAGGACATCAAACTAAGCTCAAATATATGTCTACATCTTGTTAAATGTGCATGTATTATGAGATACGAATTGGTTTTTGTTTGAACAAATCGTGACCTGTAGTGCTTGATTCAATGAGTTTCAAAGCTTGCAGATGATCTGGATAGGTTCAGTGAAGTTCAAGGAACGTGTTTGAGTGTTTACTTTGTATTGAAAATGGTTTAAACTCAGAATTCGAATTTTGAATTTCTTTGAAATTTTCAAATTGTTACAAGCATGGTACAAGCATAAGGATGGCTCTGAATTCGTGTCTTTTTGATTGTGAAGTGTTATAGCCTTTATATAGACTATGTTGTGCTTAGAATTGAAGCTAAGAAGCCTTTAGTTGCCTTTGTGGAATTCTTGATTTTTTTATATTAAAAACCTTTGAATTGTTGACCAAGTCTTCTTCTCTTCAATGCTCTTGCCTTGTACTTCAATCTTCTGCAGAAAATTGAAGATTCCTTGATGACTCATGCTTAGATTGTAAGCTATCCATTATCCTTCCATTTTTCCTTTTTATTTAATCTTAAAATAAGATAAAATTAAGCCAAAAATGGATAAAAATGGTATGGATTTGGTCTTGGTCGTGGGAGGCCCATAATAACATGGCAAACATGTTTGAACCATGAAAACTTGGCCCCATTTGGAAAAATTGCATTTTTGAGCAATGTTGGTTTTATGCATTTTCCACAATTTAGCCAACTTCAACAAGGTGTAGATCCCTCAATTTTTGTCATATGAAGGAGTTCTTGCACTTTTTGGAAACCTCAAAGATTCCTCTAACCAATGTCTTTGGTCTCATGTCAAAATGATTTTTGATGCTCCTTGTGTGTCCTTTTGAAAAAAGTGTCTTTTTGTTGATTTTGAAAATGACCTGTAATGTCTTTGATCATATTTTTCAAATGGTAAATCCAATGACCATGGGATCAATTGCATTTGAAAGATAATTGAATTTCCTTCAAAATTAGCTTTGGTTTGAATTTTTTGGATGAAGGATGAGAGAGTTATGACCAGTCAAAGTTGAGTTGACTTTTCAGGCAAAAACCCTAATTTTGAATCTTAGGGTTTTGTTGATTTTTGATCTTTCCTTGATGAATTATGATCATCCAATGATCAAATGATGAATCCTTTGACAAAATATGGATTTTGACAAAAAAAATCATTTTTGACTGTCTGTTGACTTTTTGGTCAAACGGGTCGTCTGTTGACTGTTTGAGCTGCTGACGGTGCGTCTGAGTGAATTGAAGTTTGAAAATTTGTATGATGGTACTTTGAGATATATGGATGTGCATGAAATCCATTTTAGGTCTCAAAAACTTGTTTCTCCTGTAAAAACAAGAAAACCCTAGTCAGGGACTGTTTGTGTAGGAGACAGTTAAGCGTACCTGATTTTTGTGCAGTGTTGAGTCTCTGCTAATCGCGTGATATTCAGAAGACTTCTAGAACAAAAATCTTGGAATTTTGAATTGCAAAAGATTGATTTGATTGATGGTACAAAACACTGAGAATTGTACTGCCAGCAGTTTGGCTGTCAACTGACTGTTCAGGTATTGACGTAACAGTTAGAGTGAAAAATCAACAGTCAAAGTTAATTTTCTTTTTTGTTGCTTTTGTTTTATGTGAAAAATGAAAGTTTATTTACATGACTTGTTAAAAAAACACAGACATAATAAATAACTAATATTTACTGTATGCGGGCAAAATTACCGATAATAACCCTGAAAATCATTTAATGCACAGAAAAATGAATATTTGACTGGCAGAAAACACACAAAATATTATCTGAGTAATTAAGCAATATTATGACAAATAGTACAACATTTAATACTGACGGTACAAATATTACATTCTATATTAAACAGTACGACGAATAAACGGTACATTTAAGAAATAAGAAATACGACAAATTTTAAGAATGACGATTGATAACCCATGCCACAAATAGTAACATGTAGATGATTGGGAGCATAAGCATCCCAGGTCCACAGTGTTCCGGGCTATGTAGACAGAAGAAAGACATGATCACCGTAGCAATGGTGATGACCATAAGAAAACACGTTTCCCACCGCTTCGCCATTTTGTCGGGGAAGAAGAAAGGATGGATTATGAAGTAGAAATTTGAGAGATGAATTAGAATTTGATGTGAGATTTTTATGAAAAAAATGAGAGGTATTTATAGAGTGGAAAGAAGGATAGAGACGTTGGGGAATGATGTGATTCCGTACAAAAGGAAAATTTGAGTGGAAATAAGATTTGAAAGAAAGTGTATGATAGTGTTGGGAAAAAGAGAGATGTAGAGAATAAAGTTAGGATTTGATTTTTGAAAAAGAGATTTGAAAAGATTTTTGAAAATAATGGAATATAGTACAAAATTAGTGGGAAACAAAAGATAATAATCTACTTGTTACCAGTACAGTCTGAGTTTCCTGATTCTGCGCCTGCAAAAAGATTTAACTCTGTACCAATTGAGTCAGTGCTATTTATCTGTAAATAAATAAATAGCATGTGTGAAGTAATAAACAGTATTTGGCGTTTTCGTAAGAATACATTCAACTGCAAGCCAAATTACTGTATAAGAAAAATTCTAAAAACTAAGTATTTCATATGTCAGGATATTTATTGAAATAAAAATCCATGATTATATGAGACTCTTAATTTTCAGATTGGAGTTTTCTTGAAAAAAGATGCGGGCAAATTTTGGGGTATAACAGTGGCCATACTTGAACTAATCATACAATGGATTGTATGTAATTTTCATATCATCTACAGGTTCAAGTTTGTATGGGGTTTCACCCTCATAGCCTATGCCAACTCTCTTGTTTCCACTAACAGCATGTATCATAGAGGCAAGTTGACTTCTTCTAATACCTCTAGATAAGAACTTTCTAAAGCTCAAGTCATATTCTTTCAGAATATTGTTCAGACTAGGAGTAGACTTTCTGAGTCATAAGGAGATCCAATATCTTTGGATAATTTTAAAACTTTTTCCTTCAGTTCAGAATTTTCTTCTTCTAGCTTCTTAGTTTCAGATTCAAATAGCTTTTTCAGCTTTTTGTATTTGATACTAAGATGAGCCTTGAGTTCTAGAAGTTCTGTTAAACTGGAAACTAACTCTTCTCTAGATAGTTCAGAAAACACCTCTTCAGAATCTGATTCTGATGTAGATTCTGATCCATCATCAACTGTGGCCATCAGCGCAATGTTTGCCTGCTCGCCTTCAGAGTCTAATTCTGATGAGTCTGAATCATCCCAAGTTGCCATAATACATTTCTTCTTATGAAACATCTTCTTGGGCTTCTCCTTCTGAAACTTTGGACACTCACTCTTGTAGTGACCTGGCTCATTGCACTCAAAGCACGTGACCTTCTTCTTGTCATATCCTCTGCTTCCAGAAGATTCTCCTTTTTCAAGCTTCTTAGAAATTTTGAAGTTCTTGAACTTTCTATGCTTGCTTTTCCAGAGTTGGTTTACCCTTCAGGAGATCATGGACAGTTCATCTTCTTCTTCTGATTTTGATTCTTCAGAATCTTCTTCTTCAGCCTGAAAAGCGTTAGTGCATTTTTTATAATTATATTTTAATGCAATAGACTTACCTTTCATCTGAGGTTCATTAGCATCCAGCTCAATTTCATGACTCCTCAAGGCGCTGATCAGCTCTTCCAAAGAGACTTCATTCAAATTCTTTGCTATCTTGAATGCGGTCACCATTGGGGCCCATCTTCTGGGCAAGCTTCTTCTGATAATCTTCTTGACATGATTAGCCTTTGTATATCCCTTGTCAAGCACTCTTAATCCAGCAGTTAGAGTTTGAAATCTTGAGAACATTTTTTCAATGTTTTCATCATCCTCCATCTTGAAGGCTTCATATTTCTGGATTAAAGCAAGAGCTTTGGTCTCCTTGACTTGGGCATTTCCTTCATGAGTCATTTTCAATGATTCATATATGTCATAGGCAGTTTCTCTGTTTGATATCTTCTCATATTCAGCATGAGAAATAGCATTCAGCAGAATAGTCCTACACTTGTGATGATTTTTGAATTCTTTCTTTTGATCATCACTCATTTCTTGTCTTGTCAGCTTTACCTTTCTAGCTTCCAATGGATGTTTGTAACCATCCACCAGAAGAACCCATAAGTCACCATCTAATCCAAGAAAGTAACTTTCGAGCTTATCTTTCCAATATTCCAAGTTTTCACCATCAAATATTGGTGTCTAGTGTGGCCATTGTTACCATTCCCATTGTGTTGCTCAGCATAGCCAAATGTAGATGTAGGTGGTGGAGTCTCAACCATCTTGACTTAGTGTTTTTCTCTTCCTGAATCTTTTCTAACACGGTTAAGTGCTTGTACCTTAGAACCGGCGCTCTGATGCCAATTGAAGGATATAAAAACACTTAGAAAGGGGGGGTTTGAATAAGTGTGACTTTAAAAAATCTTAAGATAAAAACAATAGCACAATGATTTTTATCCTGGTTCGTTGTTAACGAAACTACTCCAGTCCACCCCCTTAGAGTGACTTACCTCACCTGAGGATTTAATCCACTAATCAACCTTGATTACAATGGTTTTTCACTTAGATACCCTCTAAGTCCTCTAGAGTATTCTGATCACAACTTGATCACTCTAGGAACCTTTTACAAATTAATGTAAAACAAATTCTTACAAGAGTATTACAATGCTTCTTAATAAGCTATAATCACAACTGTGATATTTCTCTTAAGTTCTAAGCTTAATTCACACTAAGATATTACAAATGAAGTGAGGTTGAAGATGAAGTTTGATAGAATTTGATTCAGCAGCGTTTCAGCAAGTTTGCAAGAGTTGTAAGAGTTTCGGCAACTTGCTTCTGATCAGAACTTCACTATTTATAGGCGTTATGAGAAGATGACCGTTGTGAGCATTTAATGTGTTGCATGATCCGTACAGCATTGTATTTAATGTTTCACTCTTTTGTCAATTACCTCGAGCCCTGCTTTTCCTGCTTTAACTGACTTTGCCTTTAATAGCTTCTAACGTTCCTTTTGTCAATCAGCATAGCCTGTCATCTTGTACTTGCTTCTGATCTGATGTTTGTAGATACAATGCTTGAATTAATCAGAGTCAAACAACTTGGTGCAGAGCATCTTCTTGTCTTCTGACTTTGAAGTGCTTCTAGCGTGATACTATAAGAACTTCAGTGCTCCTGCTTCTGAACTCAAGTTCTTCTAATGCTTCAATAGACCATGTTCTGATTTTGCTTGACCATATTCTGATGTCTTGCGAGAGCATGTTCTGATGTTGCATACTTGAACCTTCTGAGTCAGTGCTTCTTGCGCTGAATTGCGCATACTCTTTATATATTTCCTAAAATGGAAAATTCAAAGGATTAGAGTACCACATTGTCTTATACAAATTTCATATATAATGTTATCATCAAAACTAAGAATATTGATCAGAACAATTCTTGTTCTAACAGCAAACATTACGCTGATGGCCACAGTTGATGATGGATCAGAATCTACATCAGAATCAGATTCTGAAGAGGTATTTTGTGAACTATCTAGAGAAGAGTTAGTTTCCAGTTTAACAGAACTTCTGGAACTCAAGGCTCATCTTAGTATCAAATGCAAAAAACTGAAAAAGCTATTTGAATTTGAAACTAAGAAGCTGGAAGTAGAAAATTCTGAACTGAAGGAAAAAGTTTTAAAATTGTCCAAAGATGTTGGATCTTCTTCTGACTCAGAAAAGTCTACTTCTAGTTTGAACAATATTCTGAAAGAATATGACTTGAGCTTTAGAAAGTTCTTATCTAGAGCTATTGGAAGAAGTCAACTTGCCTCTATGATATATGCTGTAAGTAGAAACAAGAGAGTTGGCATAGGCTATGAGGGTGAAACCCAATACAAGCTTGAACTTGTAGATGATATGAAAATCATATACAAGCCCTTGTATGATTAGTTCAAGTATGGTCACTCCCATGATATTAGGCTCACATCACATGCTAAAAGCTTTCACATTACACACACTAAGAAGCATGTGACACAACCTAGGAAATATCATGTAACTCAGAATAAGAATTATCATGTTTTACCTCCTGTTGTTTATCATGCTAAACCCAAGTTCAATCAGAACCTGAGGAGAACTAACAAGAAAGGACTCAAGAAAATGTGGGTACCTAAGGAAAAGATTATTCCCGATGCAGATATCCTTGGCTGCAAAGAAGAAAAAAGAAAGCATGTCATGGTACCTGGACTATGGGTGCTCTCGACATATGACGGGAAAAAGGACTATGTTCCAAGACCTGGTGCTTAAATCTGCTGGAGAAGTTAAGTTTGGAGGGAATCAGAAGGGCGAGATAATTGGCTTAAGAATCATAAGTACTGGTAACTCTCCTTCCATAACTAATGTTCTTCTGGTAGATGGATTAGCTCATAACTTATTGTCCATAAGTCAATTAAGTGACAATGGTTATGACATAATCTTTGATCAAAAGTCTTGTAAAGTTGTAAGTCAGAAGGACGGCTCAATCCTATTTACAGGCAAGAGAAAGAACAACATTTACAAGATTGATCTTCGAGATCTTAAGAATTAGAAGGTAACTTGTTTTATGTCTGTTAGCGAAGAGCAATGGATTTGGCACAGAAGATTAGGCCATGCTAGTTTGAGAAATATTTCTCAGATTAACAAACTAAATCTGGTCAGAGGAATCCCTAATCTGAAATATAAATCAGATACTCTTTGCGAAGCATGCCAGAAAGGGAAGTTTTCCAAACCTACATTCAAGTCTAAGAATGTTGTTTCTTCCTCTAGGCCGCTAGAACTTCTGCACATTGATCTGTTTGGCCCAATCAAAACAACATTTGTCAGAGGGAAGAAATGTGGATTAATCATCGTAGATGATTATAGTCGATTGACATGGGTAAAGTTCATGAAACACAAGGATGAGTCTCATTCAGTGTCCTTTGAATTCTGCACTCAGATCCAATCTGAGAAAAAGTGTAAAATCATAAAGGTCAGAAGTGATCATGGTGGCGAATTTGAGAACAGATTCTTTGAGGTTTACTTCAAAGAAAATGGTATTGCCCATAATTTCTCTTGCCCAAGAACTCCACAGCAAAATAGAGTTGTAGAGCGAAATAATAGGACTCTACAAGAAATGGCCAGAACCATGATTAATGAAACCAATATGGCTAAGCATTTATGGGCAGAAGCAATAAACACTGCATGTTATATTCAGAATAGAATCTCTATTAGACCTATTCTTAATAAGACTCCTTATGAATTGTGGAAGAACAGAGAGCCCAACATTTCATATTTTCATCCTTTTGGATGTGTTTGTTTTATTCTGAATACTAAATATCATATGAGTAAGTTTGATTCTAAGGCACAGAAGTGTTTCCTTCTTGGATATTCTGAACGCTCTAAAGGCTACAGAGTATACAATACTGAAACATTGATTGTTGAAGAATCAATCAATATCATATTTGATGATAAGCTTGGTCTTGAAAAACCAAAGCAGTTTGAGAATTTTGCAATTATAGATATCTCAATTTCAGAAGCTGAAGAACCCAGGAGCAAGTATCAGAAGATCAAGTTGCTGCTTCTTTAGAGAATCTCAGAATTTCTAAAGAGCCAACTGTCAAAAGATCTTCTAGCCTCAACTCTGCTCACTCAAAAGATGTTATTCTTGGAAAGAAGGATGATCTTATCAGGAACAAGAGAATTCCTTAAGAACAATGTAGAATGTCAATTAGGTCTTGTTTCTCTGATCGAGCCAACTTCTGTTGATCAAGCTCTAGAAGATGCAGACTGGATAATTGCCATACAAGAAGAACTAAATCAGTTTACAAGGAATGATGTTTGGGATCTTGTTCTAAGACCAAATAGATTTAACATCATTGGTACGGAGTGGTGTTATACCCCAAAATTTGCCCGCATCTTTTTTCAAGAAAACTCCAATCTGAAAATTAAGAGTCTCATATAATCATGGATTTTTATTTCAACAAATATCCTGACATATGAAATACTTAGTTTTTAGAATTTTTCTTATACAGTAATTTGGCTTGCAGTTGAATTTATTCTTACGCAAACGCCAAATACTGTTTATTACTTCACACATGCTATTTATTTATTTACAGATAAATAGTACTGACACAATTGGTACAGAGTTAAATCTTTTTGCAGGCGCAGAATCAGGAAACTCAGACTGTACTGGTAACAAGTAGATTATTATTATCTTTTGTTTCCCACTAATTTTTGTACTATATTCCATTATTTTCAAAAATCTTTTCAAATCTCTTTTTCAAAAATCAAAACCTAACTTTATTCTCTACATCTCTCTTTTTCCCAACACTATCATACACTTTCTTTCAAATCTTATTTCCACTCAAATTTTCCTTTTGTACGGAATCACATCATTCCCCAACGTCTCTATCCTTCTTTCCACTCTATAAATACCTCTCATTTTTTCATAAAAATCTCACATCAAATTCTAATTCATCTCTCAAATTGCTACTTCATAATCCATCCTTTCTTCTTCCCCGACAAAATGGCGAAGCGGTGGGAAACGTGTTTTCTTATGGTCATCACCATTGCTACGGTGATCATGTCTTTCTTATGTCTACATAGCCCAGAACACTGTGGACCTGGGATGCTTATTCTCCCAATCATCTACATGTTACTATTTGTAGCATGGGTTATCAATCGTCATTCTTAAAATTTGCCGTATTTCTTATTTCTTAAATGTACCGTTTATTCGTACTGTTCAATATAGTATGTAATATTTGTACTGTCAGTATTAAATGTTGTACTATTTGTCATAATATTGCTTAATTACTCAGATAATATTTGGTGTGTTTTCTGCCAGTCAAATATTCATTTTTCTGTGCATTAAATGATTTTCAGGGTTATTATCGGTAATTTTGCCCGCATACAGTAAATATTAGTTATTTATTATGTCTATGTTTTTTCAACAAGTCATGTAAATAAACTTTCATTTTTCACATAAAACAAAAACAAAAACAACAAAAAAAGAAAATTAACTTTGACTGTTGATTTTTCACTCTAACTGCTACGTCAATACCTGAACAGTCAGTTGACAGCCAAACTGCTGGCAGTACAATTCTCAGTGTTTTGTACCATCAATCAAATCAATCTTTTGCAATTCAAAATTCCAAGATTTTTGTTCTAGAAGTCTTCTGAATATCACACGATTAGCAGAGACTCAACACTGCACAAAAATCAGGTACGCTTAACTGTCTCCTACACAAACAGTCCCTGACTAGGGTTTTCTTGTTTTTACAGGAGAAACAAGTTTTTGAGACCTCAAATGGATTTCATGCACATCCATATATCTCAAAGTACCATCATACAAATTTTCAAACTTCAATTCACTCAGACGCACCGTCAGCAGCTCAAACCGTCAACAGACGACCCGTTTGACCAAAAAAGTCAACAGACAGTCAAAAATGAAATTTTTTTGTCAAAATCCATATTTTGTCAAAGGATTCATCATTTTATCATTGGATGATCATAATTCATCAAGGAAAGATCAAAAATCAACAAAACCCTAAGATTCAAAATTAGGGTTTTTGCCTGAAAAGTCAACTCAACTTTGCCTGATCATAACTCTCCCATCCTTCATCCAAAAAATTCAAACCAAAGCTCATTTTGAAGGAAATTAAATTATCTTTCAAATGCAATTGATCCCATGGTCATTGCATTCACCATTTGAAAAATATGACCAAAGACATTACAGGTCATTTTCAAAGTCAACAAAAAGACACTTTTTTCAAAAGGACACACAAGGAGCATCAAAAATCATTTTGACATGAGACCAAAGACATTGGTTAGAGGACTCTTTGAGGTTTCCAAAAAGTGCAAGAACTCCTTCATATGACAAAAATTGAGGGATTTAAACCTTGTTGAAGTTGGCTAAATTTTGGAAAATGCATAAAAACAACATTGCTCAAAAATGCATTTTTTCCAAATGGGGCCAAGTTTTCATGGTTCAAACATGTTTGCCATGTTATTATGGGCCTCCCACGACCAAGACAAGGCCCACTCCATTTTTTATTCATTTTTGGTTTAATTTTATCACATATAAGATTAAATTAAAAAAGAAAAATGGATGGATAAAGAATAGCTTACAAACCAAGCATGACTCATCAAGAGAATCATTCAACTCTGCCCCAAGCCAAGTACAAACAGAAGGAGGGTGGAAAATCAAGCCATGGTGGCTTAAATGCAAAGCTACTCATGTTGAAAAAGTCAAGATTCCACAAAGCTAATGAATGCTTCTTAGCTTCACTTCCAAGCAGCTCTTGGCCTATAAAAGAGCTATCATACTTCAGCAATCAAGGAGACACGAGTTCATAGCCAGTAGAATTCTTGTAACATATTTGTAACAACTTGAATTTTTCAAAGAAATTTAAAATTCGAATTTTAATTTCTAGCTTGTTTCAGTTCAAACTAAACACTTAAATACAATCCTCAATCATCATTGAACATATCCCAATCAGTTTCAAGCCTTGAAGCACTCAGAATCATCCATTATACCTCACGGTTTGTTCAAACTAAAACCAACTTATATCTCATAACACACGCATATCTAGCAAGATGTAGATATATATTTGAACTTAGTGTGGTGTGTAGATCGTTTCTGGAAGTTTAATTGAGCTTTGGATGCTTGTATACGAATCTACCATTTTAGGGTTTTCCAGCTCAAATTTAGGGTTTTTAGTTAGAGCCAAAATCAGAACAAATTAAGAGCATAGTTGAATTCAGTGGAACAAGACGAATCAAATGGACATATCGCGCCAAATTTCTTTTCAGGTTTACCCCTATTCGCTATTTTGCAGGTCTGAAGCTCATCAATTACAGCGCTTTTTTCATAAAAGCGCTATTAAAGGTCCTGGCGAGAGGTTGAAGACGATGAGGTGTCCTCACCTCATTGGACAGCACGCGCACGTTTTTTTAAATTAACCTTTGGTTTCAGTGTTTGCAGGCGTGTCATAAGTGGTGGACCCTCATAATCTGAGCCATCAGATCTCATTTATTAATTCATCCAACGCATCAGAATGAAGCCTTATACCATGGACTTTATTTAAATGCCACACTAGATCATTAATTATATATTTCTATTTTTATTTTAATTTCTTTGCAAAATTAATTAAAAATAGTTTCAAAAATCCAAAAAATACACAAAAAATATTTTTAAGTTTCTAAAATAATATTTTATTTTCTGAAATAAAAATATTTTATTTTTCTTCATAATTTCAATATTTTGCATAATTAATTAGTATATATTTATATATTTGCTTTTTAATTATTCTAACCAATCAAAAAATCATAAAAAAATTGTTCTTTATATAAAATATTGTCTATATATTATAGACTAATTTTGTACATATTTTGAATAATTTTCTCTTTAATTTTTAATTATTTGTATAATTATGTATTAATTAGCTTAATCAATTTCAAATCAATTTCAAAAATTCCAAAAAAAATAGTTTTGTTTTAAAATTAATTGACAAATATTTTGTACATATTTTAAACTTAATTTCTAGGTTTAAATCTATTTTCATTTTTTTTCTTCATTTTAATTTAATTAATCATGCATTAATTATAATTAAAATCAATCATAAAAAATCCAAAAATATGTCTTTTATTTTTCTTGCAATTTAAATTCCTAGATAAATGTATAGGATGTCAAAATCATGTAAATAGGCTTAGTTTACATTTCCTGCACAATCGATGTAATAGCGTAGATTTACTTTCCGCACTTTACATTTCCGCATTTTAATTTCCAGCAAATATAAACTGCGTGTATGTCAAAGATAAAATTGAACCGTTAGATCACTAACTTCAAAGATAAAATATCTGAATCCAATCACAATCACACTTGCACCTCTTAAGGTAATCCCTTCTCATTCTTTTCAAAATCAAAGTCAAAATTCTACTGTTTCGAGTACAAAATCGAACCTTTTGTTTGTATCCGGTGAAAGGATAGATTTTTAAAGGAAATAGGATAAAGACCTTACAACTCAGGGTAGACCTCCTAGTTTGCTTGCCCAAATCAAAACAAACAAAATTCTCATACACTGTTGTTTTTCAAAACAAAACTTTCCAAAAAGACAATATTTTGTATACATCCAAACACGGATCATTACAAAGTTAGCATGATTAATTTAAATTAAAATGAAGAAAAAAGATGAAAATAGATTTAAACCTAGAAATTAAGTTTAAAATATGCACAAAATATTTGTCAATTAATTTAAAAACAAAACTAATTTTTTTGGAATTTTTGAAATTGATTTGAAATTGATTAAGCTAATTAAAACATAATTATGCAAATAATTATACAAATAATTAAAACTTGAGTAGAAAATTATTCAAAATATGTACAAAATTAGCTTATAATATATAAACAATATTTAATATGAAGAACAATTTTTTTATGAATTTTTGATTGGTTAAAATAATTAAAAAGCAAATATATAAATATATACTAATTAATTATGCAAAATATTGAAATTATGAAGAAAAATAAAATATTTTTATATCATAAAATAAAATATTATTTTAGAAACTTAAAAATATTTTTTGTGTATTTTTTGGATTTTTGAAACTATTTTTAATTAATTTAACAAGAAATTAAAATAAAATAGAAAATAAAAAGATAATGATCAAGTGTGGTTGATTATGAGGGAGTATGATGTGGCTGCGTTTTGGAGGCGTTGGATCAGATTACTAGATACATCTAGTGGCTCAGATTGAAGAGTGCATGATATAATGATGGGATTGCATGCACTGAATCCAAGGAGACCTTATTGTTCTGACTGGGTCCCACGCGCACAAGGTGGACCAATTGAAAAGCAAAGACTGGCCACGCAGGCAGTCAACTTTTCAACCTTACTATTCATCTTCTTCCTCATATTACCTGCGGATTTTCTTGTAGACTTACCTGCGGATTTTCCTGCGGATTTTGCTTTCAATTCTTTAACCTTTTGGATGACCTACAAAACGAAAATAAAAAAGAACAAGGGCCACCCAGATCACCTAAATGGACCCTTCTGAACATGATAGCGTCGTTAGTTTTTTCATTTGAAGCCTCTATCATGGAAAACGAAAGCTTCACATGTTTGAAGCTCAAAAATGGTGGAGCTTCAAATCCATGTTAAAGCTTGCATGTGATCACTCAAACCTACTCTATATCATGCCATGAGTCCATGCAAATAGTTAAATTTCATTTTAGTTAAGCATGCATACGAAAACGAAAGTTATGAGTGTATGTTCATGTAACACTTTATACACATGTCACGACTCTCATGGGACCAAACAAAGAGCTTATTCTTACTCTATATTGCTTTAGGAGATGATTGGAAGTGATTGTTTGTATTGATATTGATTGGAATATGGAAAACGAAAATTTACAAAGTTATGAGATTTTTTGAGAATTTTGTGAAGTTGATGGCTATGCTCTTGCTATAATTTCGTGCTCCTTGGCCCCCCCTTGTTGAATAATTAAGTCCCATGTGGAGACTTTAGCTTAGAAAATAAGCTATGCTTTATCCTTCCTTTTTTCCCTTTTTAATTTAATCTTAAAATAATATAAAATTAAGCCAAAAATGGATAAAAATGGTATGGGCCTTGTCTTGGTCGTGGGAGGCCCATAATAACATGGCAAACATGTTTGAACCATGAAAACTTGGCCCCATTTGGAAAAAATGCATTTTTGAGCAATGTTGGTTTTATGCATTTTCCAAAATTTAGCCAACTTCAACAAGGTGTAAATCCCTCAATTTTTGTCATATGAAGGAGCTCTTGCACTTTTTGGAAACCTCAAAGAGTCCTCTAACCAATGTCTTTGGTCTCATGTCAAAATGATTTTTGATGCTCCTTGTGTGTCCTTTTGAAAAAAGTGTCTTTTTGTTGACTTTGAAAATGACCTGTAATGTCTTTGGTCATATTTTTCAAATGGTGAATGCAATGACCATGGGATCAATTGCATTTGAAATATAATTGAATTTCCTTCAAAATGAGCTGCTGACGGTGCGTCTGAGTGAATTGAAGTTTGAAAATTTGTATGATGGTACTTTGAGATATATGGATGTGCATGAAATCCATTTTAGGTCTCAAAAACTTGTTTCTCCTGTAAAAATAAGAAAACCCTAGTCAGGGACTGTTTGTGTAGGAGACAGTTAAGCGTACCTGATTTTTGTGCAGTGTTGAGTCTCTGCTAATCGCGTGATATTCAGAAGACTTCTAGAACAAAAATCTTGGAATTTTGAATTGCAAAAGATTGATTTGATTGATGGTACAAAACACTGAGAATTGTACTGCCAGCAGTTTGGCTGTCAACTGACTGTTCAGGTATTGACGTAACAGTTAGAGTGAAAAATCAACAGTCAAAGTTAATTTTCTTTCTTTGTTGTTTTTGTTTTATGTGAAAAATGAAAGTTTATTTACATGACCTGTTAAAAAAACACAGACATAATAAATAACTAATATTTACTGTATGCGGGCAAAATTACCGATAATAACCCTGAAAATCATTTAATGCACAGAAAAATGAATATTTGACTGGCAGAAAACACACAGAATATTATCTGAGTAATTAAGCAATATTATGACAAATAGTACAACATTTAATACTGGCGGTACAAATATTACATACTATATTAAACAGTACGACGAATAAACGGTACATTTAAGAAATAAGAAATACGGCAAATTTTAAGAATGACGATTAATAACCCATGCTACAAATAGTAACATGTAGATGATTGGGAGCATAAGCATCCCAGGTCCACAGTGTTCTGGGCTATGTAGACAGAAGAAAGACATGATCACCGTAGCAATGGTGATGACCATAAGAAAACATGTTTCCCACTGCTTCGCCATTTTGTCGGGGAAGAAGAAATGATGGATTATGAAGTAGAAATTTGAGAGATGAATTAGAATTTGATGTGAGATTTTTATGAAAAAAATGAGAGGTATTTATAGACTGGAAAGAAGGATAGAGACGTTGGGGAATGATGTGATTCCGTACAAAAGGAAAATTTGAGTGGAAATAAGATTTGAAAGAAAGTGTATGATAGTGTTGGGAAAAAGAGAGATGTAGAGAATAAAGTTAGGATTTGATTTTTGAAAAAGAGATTTGAAAATATTTTTGAAAATAATGGAATATAGTACAAAAATTAGTGGGAAACAAAAGATAATAATCTACTTGTTACCAGTACAGTCTGAGTTTCCTGATTCTGCGCCTGCAAAAAGATTTAACTCTGTACCAATTGAGTCAGTGCTATTTATCTGTAAATAAATAAATAGCATGTGTGAAGTAATAAACAGTATTTGGCGTTTGCGTAAGAATACATTCAACTGCAAGCCAAATTACTGTATAAGAAAAATTCTAAAAACTAAGTATTTCATATGTCAGGATATTTATTCAAATAAAAATCCATGATTATATGAGACTCTTAATTTTCAGATTGGAGTTTTCTTGAAAAAAGATGCGGGCAAATTTTGGGGTATAACAGTTGCCCCTATTCAATCTTCTTAAACCTGAAGAGATTGTTTGAAATCTGAAGGTAGAAGATGATTGAATATTTAGATGCCCTGAAAATTTGCACTTACCTTGATCAGAAGAAATGTTGGAAGTGGCATTTGAATGTCGTCTGCGAAATGTTGTTGGCAGATTGAAACATTACCTGAGATGGGCTTTCAGATGCCACCTGGTAAATGGGTTGAGGGTTTGTTCATCAGAATGAATTCATTGATTATATCTTGATGAAGGATTTGAAAGTCTTTGTGTTGACTGTTTCGGAACCGTCCAAGGTTACCGCTTTAAGTCTAGGAGGATGATCGCTACGGAACTTGTCCAAAGTTTTTTTCTGCTTTAGATTTTGAAAGTTGATCATTGTGAAACCGTCTGAGGTATCGACTTTAGATCTTCAATGTTAGATCGTTCTGGAACCGTCTGAGGTATCAACTTTAGATCTTCGATGTTAGATCGTTCTGGAACCGTCTAAGGTATCAACTTTAGATCTTCGATGTTAGATCGTTCTGGAACCGTCTGAGGTATCAACTTTAGATCTGCAATGTTAGATCGTTCTGGAACCGTCTGAGGTATCAACTTTAGATCTGCAATGTTAGATCGTTCTGGAACCGTCTGAGGTATCAACTTTAGATCTGCAATGTTAGATCGTTCTGGAACCGTCTGAGGTATCAACTTTAGATCTGCAATGTTAGATCGTTCTGGAACCGTCAGAGGTATCAACTTTAGATCTTCGATGTTAGATCGTTCTGGAACCGTCTGAGGTATCAACTTTAGATCTACAATGTTAGATCGTTCTGGAACCGTCTGAGGTATCAACTTTAGATCTGCAATGTTAGATCATTCTGGAACCGTCTGAGGTGTCAACTTTAGATCTGCAATGTTAGATCGTTCTGGAACCGTCTGAGGTATCTACTTTAGATCTTCGATGTTTGTTTTTGAGTCGATAAGTTATCAGAATGAATCTTCGGCTTGATTATATCTGAGAGAACCGTTCATGGAATTCAGGTGAACACTGCATGTGACTGAGAACATCTTTGTTGAAGATATCCGTCTACCTGAAAAATCAAGTTAGCGATATGCAATGTTTATGATGCATGTAATGTGAGCTAAAGGAGAAATAGGCACGTTATGTTATGTATGAATATGCGTATGAATATGCGCATGATGCATGATGTATGATGTATGATGTATGATGTATGGTGTATGATGTATGAATATGAATATGAATGTGTGATGTATGAATATGAATGTGTGATATATGAATATATGAATGTGTGATGTATGAATATGATGTCAAGCTTCTATTTGGGAAAATAAATTTCCGTCAGTCATCTGGATATGACTATATTGTGATTGTTGTTGATCTTTTGTCTTGTTTGAGTACCCTCGGCTGGGGAAATTCTTTGAGAACCATGGTACTCTGTTGAAGGATCTTTGACTATCACTTGGGAATGAAAGGTAGCTGGAAGTTCTGATGCCCTTTCAAATTGGAATGAGGAAGATGCATAATCCTCCGATGCACTATCTGACCAAGTCCGGGTGCGGGGATCACACCTTCTGAAGATAGTAATCTGGAACAACCCTGCTGGGGAATAAGACTTTTTTGAAGAGAAAATCTTTTTGAGGAATTTGCTGAGAAATGCGTTTCTCTTGGGGATTTTCTTCTGATGGAATGATGTCCAGATAATTGGGACATTTCCTGAATGCTATTCCTGTTTTTCCTGGTAAACATCAATCATATTCAAATGCACATGTTCATTCAGAATTATCATTGGGACGTTTACGTATTTAAAACAGAAAAAGTGAAAATAGTGATTTTTGAGCCTAAGCTGCATTGATTTTTGAAAAAGAGCCATGATAGGCTGATTAGCACAGGGAGACAACAATCCTAGAAGTAGGAAATTGTCAGAAAGTTTTGGAAAATATTTATAAAGATAAATAGCTATGTGAAAACAATCCAGTCAAGTTTCAATTCTGCTATTGCCAATCTGTTTTCGAGCATCTCATCCCTCACTTGTTGGAAGAAAGTGATTGGACTGATCGGTGTCTTTGAGGTGTTGAATCTTGATGGTGAGTAGGCAGCTGAACGGAACATAGTTGTATGCTTCATTCCCTAACTTTTGCCTAGGCTGCCCTTTCAGGTTTTCAGCCTACCGGGATAGTATTTGTTTAGTCTCTAATTTTTGCCTGGATCGCCCTTTCGGGTTTTCAATCCACCGAGACGCTCATTTTTTTGCCTAAGTTGCCCTTTCAGGTTTTCAACTTAGCGAGCTGTTTTTTTTTTTAAGCGAAGTATTTTTTGACTATGTCAGCATTCACAGGGTGTGGGAAATCCTCGCCATCCATGGTGGTAAGCAACATGGCGCCGCCGGAGAATATTTTCTTGATTATGAATGGTCCCTCGTAGGTGGGAGTCCATTTGCCTCTGGGATCACCTTGTGGTAAGATGATGCGTTTGACAACCAAGCCACCAGTTTGGTATGCTTGACTTTTGACTTTTTTGTTGAAGGCTTTGATCATACGCTTTTGGTATAGCTGACCATGACAAATAGCGGCGAGCCTTTTCTCATCAATCAAGTTTATCTGGTCCAACCGTGTTTGAATCCAATCGTCTTCGTCTAGATTGGCTTCTTTCATAATCCTTAGGGAAGGAATCTGAATTTCAATTGGAAGAACTGCCTCCATACCATAGACTAAGGAGAATGGAGTTGCCCCTGTTGAAGTACGCGCAGATGTGCGATAACCATGAAGAGCAAAAGGTAACATCTCATGCCAGTCTTTGTAGGTTACTGTCATTTTTTGTATGATTTTCTTGATGTTCTTGTTGGCAGCTTCCACCGCGCCGTTCATCTTTGGTCGATATGGAGAAGAATTATGATGTTTGATCTTGAACTGTGTGCAAAGTTCAGTAATCATTCTGTTGTTTAGATTTGTGCCATTGTCCGTGATAATCCGTTCAGGGATGCCGTACCGACAAATGAGATTGTATTTGATGAACCGGGCCACCACATTCTTGGTAACAGAAGCAAATGAAGCTGCTTCTACCCACTTTGTGAAGTAGTCAATAGCGATCAGGATAAAGCGATGTCCGTTGGAGGCAGTAGGTTGGATTTCTCCAATCATATCAATAACCCACATTGCAAAAGGCCAAGGAGCCGTCAGGACGCTTAATGGAACTGGAGGTACATGTACTTTGTCAGCGTATATCTGGCATTTGTGACATGTTCGGGAGTGATGATGGCAGTCTATTTCCATGGTAGACCAGTAATAACCTGCTCTAAGGATCTTTTTAGCCATTGTATGTCCACTGGAATGAGTACCGAAGGCACCATTGTGTATTTCTTCCATGATCTGTTCCGCTTCCTTCTTGTTTACACAGCGAAGTAAAGTCGAGTCATGGTTGCGTTTGTATAAGGTTCCATTGCTTAGAAAGAATTTGGCAGCAAATCTCCTTAGAAACTTTCCGTCGTTAATGGATTCCCCTTCAGGGTACTCCTGAGCTTCGAGATATCTTTTTACTTCATGGAACCATGGTTTTTCTTCTGTTCCTTCGGCATTGATCTCATTGCAATATGATGGTTCATCTTGCCTGTAAATGGTGATCATAGGCGCCTCGTTGTCCCACCTGACTTTGAACATGGATGACATGGTAACTAAAGCATCAGCTAGTTGATTTTCCTCGCGCGGGATGTGTTCGAAAGTGATTTCTTCGAAGTAAGGAATCAAACTCAGCACATATTCTTTGTAAGGAATTAGATTCGGGTGCCTCGTGTCCCATTCCCCTTTGACTTGGTAGATTACCAAGGCCGAGTCTCCGTAGACTTCCAGGAATTTGATTCTTAGATCGATTGCAGCTTCAAGACCCAGAATACATGCTTCGTATTCGGCTATATTGTTAGTGCAATTGAAGCATAACCTGGCAGTGAATGGTGTGTAACCTCCTGCGGGGGAAATGATCACAGCTCCGATGCCATTGCCAAGTGCATTAGAAGCTCCGTCAAAAACCATAGTCCACCGGGATCCTGGCTCGGGTCCTTCTTCTGGTCCTGGTTGTTTGTAGTCATTGACTAGCAAAATGTCTTCGTCTGGGAAGTCAAAGTTCAATGCTTGATAATCATCCACTGCTTGATGAGCCAGATGATCAGCTACCACACTTCCTTTGATTGCTTTTTGTGAAGTGTATTGAATGTCATATTATGTTAAGATCATTTGCCATCTCGCTATTCTTCCAGAGAGAGCAGGTTTTTCGAACACGTATTTGATGGGATCCATCTTGGAGATTAGGAAAGTGGTGTGATTTAGCATGTACTGTCTTAGTCGGCGAGCCGCCCAAGCTAAGGCACAACAAGTTTTTTCGAGTAGTGAGTATCTTGTTTCACAATTGGTAAACTTTTTGCTAAGATAGTAGATTGCGTGCTCCTTTCGGCCGGATTCGTCATGTTGTCCTAGTACACACCCCATTGAGTTTTCTAACACAGTTAGGTACATTATCAGAGGTCTGCCTTCCACAGGTGGCAACAAGATTGGGGGTTTTCGGAGATATTCTTTGATTTTGTCAAAGGCTAACTGGCATTTGTTATTCCACCTTTCCACTTGATCTTTCTTCAACAGTTTGAAGATCGGCACACAAGTAGTAGTCATGTGGGCAATAAATCGGGCGATGTAATTTAGACGTCCCAAGAATCCTCTGACTTGTTTCTCGGTACGAGGTATAGGCATTTCTTGAATGGCTTTAACCTTGGCGGGATCAACCTCAATACCTTTGCTGCTGACGATGAAACCTAAGAGTTTGCCGGATCTTACTCCAAAGGTACACTTATTTGGGTTCAGTCGCAACTTGTATTTCTTGAGTCTGTCAAACAACTTGTGTAAATGACCCAAATGTTCTTCCTCGGTGTTGGATTTTGCAATTATGTCATCGACATACACCTCTATTTCTTGATGAATCATATCATGAAATAGCGCTACCATTGCACGTTGATAGGTTGCTCCTGCGTTTTTCAGACCAAAGGGCATTACTTTGTAACAAAAGGTTCCCCAGGGTGTTGTGAAGGTTGTTTTTTCCATGTCTTCGGGTGCCATCTTGATTTGATTGTACCCTGAGAATCCGTCCATAAAGGAGAATACCTTGCATTGTGCGGTATTGTCAACCAGTATATCGATGTGTGGTAAAGGGAAATCATCTTTTGGGCTTGCCCGGTTCAGATCTCGGTAGTCCACGCATATTCTGACTTTCCCGTCTTTTTTAGGTACAGGCACGATGTTAGCTATCCAAGGAGGATAACTTACAACTTTTAGGAATCCGGCATTGAACTGTTTTTCAACCTCGTCTTTGATCTTTTTTGACATATCAGGCCTACTCCTTCGTAGTTTCTGTTTGACTGGAGTGCTACCTTCTTTAATTGGCAGGTGATGAACTACAATGTCCGTGTCAAGGCCTGGCATATCTTCATAGGACCAGGCGAATATCTCGACGTAGTCTCGCAGCATTTGAATCAGTCTTTGCTTGATGCTGTGTTCTAAATCAGCCCCTATTTTAACTTCTTTCTTTTCTTCGTTGCTGCCCAAGTTGATGACCTCAACTGGCTCCTCGTGAGGTTGTATGGCCTTGTCTTCTTGTTCTAGCAGCCTTGCAATTTCTCTTGGCACTTCACAATCTTCCTCACTTTCGTCCTCAGTTTGGTAGATCGGACTTTCAAAGTCATGACGGGCAATAGCAGAATCGTTGTTGACTGGATCCAGAGTGTATGTGAATCTGCATGTTAGTTATGTGAGTGTGTGTGAAGAAAAAACATAGCTATTTGAAAGCGAAGAAAGAAAGAAAAAGGATCACAAAATTTAAATATGCAAGCGTCCCATGATTTTATTGAATGCACATGATCATGAAATGATAAGCCCTTATAAAAGGACCAGTGCGCTTCGGGCAAGGCACGCGGCTTTCAGGCTCATGGTTCGATTGTTCAGGAACCATTTTTATCTTTGCACAATATACACAAAGAAAATAGGAAATGGCATTTACTCCTGGTCAAAGGAGATCACATCCTCAGCTTTCCAGTTGTTCAATCCACTGTTGTGAGCAGGGAGTATCCAGCTGTTCCAGTTGCAGTTGTCTTCTTCATCTTCCACAACATTGATTTCATTAGTGGGAAAATGAGCCGGTGATCCTTCGGGATAAGCGATATACTCTGCTGGATACGAGAGCCCAGGCTGAGATATCTCTGTTGGCTGAGCAAGATGCTCGATAAGGCCGTCCCATGCAGTCGGGATGATGTTTTGAATAGAGACTTGTGCATCCTGATGAGGAGTGTATGCTGACAGAAAGCAACCCTCGTTATTTGGTATTTCCCTGGCTTCTTCAAAAGCGAAATTGTCATCGTAATGTTCATCCCATCCAGTTGGGACCATGCCCTCATAGCAATTTGTGAGCTCGGAGGAGCGGAATATTTCACCATATAGTCATATTTGCCGCTGGGTTCTCCTAGCGTGTCCCATACTTCTTTGGGTGGATTTTGATATTGCTCAGTGACGGGACTTGTGAAACTTTCGTCATTTTCAATTTGATCACCCCATCCAGTCGGGGTAATGTCTTCCATAGCAATATAAGAATTCTGAGGTGCGGTATACTGATAATTATACCTGTCGCTTGGTTCTCCCACAGCATCCCACATTCCCATGGAAATGGGTGGAATCTCATCTGGATATGGCTGAATGATATGGTTCAAGAACACTCCTTCATCTTCTATAGCGTTTACTTCTTGGCTGACGAAGTGTGACATTAATCCTCCAGAACGAGGACCTTGATCATTCTTTTGATCTTCACTATCATAGTCCAGGCCTAGCTTGTCAGACTTGTAGGGTATATCGGGAAGCTGTCCCCATATTGTGCAATCACCCTGTTCAATCATGGCTTTGGCATCTTTGAGAGAAGCCATAGTTGTAGTTGGAGTAGCAGCAATATGCTTGGTGGTAGAGACATCTGGGGAGACCACCTCGAATGATTGGCATGGAGTTTCGATGAATTCGTCCTCCAACTCAACATATTTGGAATTGCTTAGGTGACTAACCACATATTCCTCTTCGCCATAGACTGTGACAATCTTTCCTTTTACTGGATATTTTAACTTCTGATGCAGGGTAGAAGTTACAGCGTTTGCCCCATGTATCCAAGGGCGTCCAAGTAAACAGGAGTAGGCTGGGTGAATTTCCATTACGTAAAAGATAGAATCAAAGATTTGATAACCCACTCTGATTGGGAGATTCACTTTTTCGTATACCGTTCTTGTTGACCCGTCAAAGGCTCTTACCACAACATCACTTGGTTGTAACACAATTCCTTCAAAGTCAAGCTTTTCTAGTACTGTTTTTGGTAACACGTTCAAAGAAGAACTGTTATCTACTAGCACATGAGATAGAGTGGTGCCATTACATTCAATGGAGATATGTAGGGCTTTGTTGTGATTTTTTCCAGCAGGGGTTAGATCCACATCAGAGAAACCGAGACCATTGTTCACGGTTAGATTGGCAACACAATTCTCAAATTGGTTGACTGAAATCTCTTGAGGCACATGCGTAGCTTTCAGGAACTTCATCAGAGCTTTGGCATGAGCTTCTGAATATTTTAGCAGAGATAGCATTGAGATTTTTGAAGCGGTGTGCCCTAGTTGCTCAACAATATTGTAATCACTCTTGCAGATGATTTTCAATATTTCCTCCATTTCTTGCTTTGATGGATCCTCAGCAGTGATCTCCACCGGGGTTTGAACTTGTTCAACTTGTGGCTCTTTGCCTCGAGCGTTGTTATCTTGATTAGGAACTGGGACTCGGACTGGACCAGCAGCAACATTTGGAGAAATTTCTGGTGAAAAGATTCTTCCACTTCTCGTGATCTTGCTGGTACCCACAATATTACCCACAGTTAGAGTAGTTAACTTTGCGTCCTCCTCAGTCGAGGTACCCTGCTTAACTCCATGAACATAAACATTAGTGTCGTATCCCCATGGGACAGCTTTGTCTGAGGAGTATGGAAATGGAGTTGGACTAGCAATGACTACTGATGCCACTTTGAGTGTAGCAGAAATTTTAAATGGAGCCTTGGCAGAGATTTTGAATGGTAAGCTGGAGATCACTGAGGCATCCTCTATTCTCATCCCGTTTGCAAAGACTTCGCACAGCACGTCCATAGAAGGGAGCCTCTCAAACATAATGATACGGCGATCCATCCACTTTTGAATTTCCATCCTCAGATTTTCACAAACTACGGGCAGGTATGAGCAATAAAAGCAGTCGGGGTCACACCCTGGAAAGTAACCAGCTCGGACTAGCTTTCCTTTGACTTCGCAGAGTGGAGTTGATAATTCGTTCACATCATAGATGTAAACAGTGTCCAGGATAGCGTTAACAGTTTTGTCATGCTTTGGCATAGGTACAGTGATGACATTTGGAGTTTCTGGAGGATCGAACTCAATTTCCCCAGCATCTATCATATCTTGTATTTTATTTTTCAAGGCCCAGCAGTGATCTGCGTCATGTCCTGGACAGTTTGAGTGACAGGCACATGTCGCATCAGGGCGATAATTCGGAGAGGAAGTGTTGACATTCTTTGGAGGACCTTTTAATGTGATCAGATCTGCTTTTAGCAAGTGCTGCAATGCCTGAGAGATTGGCATGTTGATTCTGGTGAAATTTCTTCTTGGTGCATCTGGTCGATGCGTATATTTTGGCTGTTGATCTTTTTGAGGTGCAGATGCGGAGATCAGAACTGCCCCTACAGATTGATGCTGCTCACTTTTGCGACTTTTCTGAATTTGTGTTGCATTGACCTTATTTTTCCCGCTGATGGGCCTTTTTGTAGTACCAGAGGAGGAACCTATTTGAATTTTTCCATTTTGAATGCCACTTTCGACACGTTCTCCGGTCAGTATCAGGTCAGTGAAACCTGATGATGAGCTTCCCAGCAAATGGCTATAGAAAGGGCCAGTTAAAGTGCCCATGAACATGTCGACTAGTTCGCGATCAGATAAGGGTGGTTGAACCCTTCCAGCCATATCTCTCCACTTTTGTGCATATCCTTTGAAACTTTCTTTTGGTCCCATAGACATGCCCCTTAGTTGAGTACGGGTTGGCGCAAGATAAGCATTGTATTGGTACTGTTTGTAAAAAGCAGCAGCTAATTCTTCCCAAGTATGAACCTTGGTATTTTCCAGCTGGTAGTACCACTCGAGTTGTGTACCCGACAGACTTTCTTGGAAGAAGTGAATCCACAATTTGTTATCTGTTGTATGAGGTGGTATCTTCCTCACATAGGATCTCAGATGTAGTTTCGGGCAAGAAACTCCATCATATTTTGCAAAGACATGAACTTTGAATTTTGGAGGGATAACAACATCCGAGATGAGCCCCAGATCATTGAAATCTAAACCAGGTACTTTTTGTATCTCCATAACTTTCATACGGTCTTCCAGCTGTTGGTATTTGTCATCATCCGGTTCGTCCCCAGAATGATCATCTTCTTCATTTGAAGAGAGAGAGGGTTTAGCAGAACCCTGGTTGCTTTGATTGTCTTCTTGTTCATCATCACCGACTGTTTCAGGGATCGGTGGCTTTTTGAACTTTTTGACTGGGATTTTGATCTTCCTTTTCAGGTAACTCAAGCCTACAGATCCTTTGGGCTTCTTTTTCTTCTTGATTATCAGGGCTTTCAGTTCTTGTTGTCCCTTTGCCAGTTCCAGAATTGCCACTTGAACTTGGGCATTCTGTGCTTCGAGATTCTTGATGCTTGTCTCAGATTCCATCTCTTCTGACTGAAATAAACAGCGAGGAGATGAGAAATCCGTCATGAGAACCTGTTACGCAATGTGTATGACTGGATGCAATGTATATGAATGCAATGTATGAAATGTATATGCAATGCATGAAATGTATATGCAATGCATGAAATGAAATGTGTGTGCAATGTTTTCAAGGATCTCAGAGTTTAGATTTGTTAAAGAAGAAACAAACATTAGTTAATCAATTTATTCTCTTTTTTTCTTTGCCTCATTTGGGCTTACAATACAGAAATAAAATAAATGATCCTTCAGGTCTCCCATGGACGCTTTCTCTTTGCCCCCAGGAATGTGTTGATCTGCTGTTCTTCTTGAAGCTGTCCGGTAAGCTCCAATATCCTTCTCTCATAGTCTTGACAGTGTGTTTTGAAGGTGTCTCTTTCCTCTTTTAGTTGAACCCAAGATTTTTGCAACTCTTCTAGGTCAGTTGGCATATCCGGGTGTAGAATAACTTGGGGTTCGTCTCCTTCGACCTCTGGCTCAATAGTCACAGGTAGAATAGCGGGATATGGCATAATGAGTTTCTGAGCATGAGTGCGGACCCATCTGAGGTAAGGTTCCATAGGGATAGAATTCCATTGCCCCAAAGTTTTGCTTTCTATTCTATAGACACTGTCCCATGCATGTATGAACCTTCGTCGGTGTCTATGAGAATCATTCTCGTAATCAAACACAATGCCACGGATAATCATGTCATGAGGACCGTTCCTCCTTGCATATCCGAATTGGCGTAGAGCTAAAGAGGGATTGTAAGTGATGCCTCCTTTGATGCCAAGGAGTGGCACATTAGGGTACTCTCCACAATGATCAATGATAGTAATGTCTCTTTGAAAGAAGTTGTTCCACCGGATATCTGAATGAGACAAAGACATAATCCTGCGAGACCATTGCATTCTTTGCTCATTTCTCAACACTGATCGGGGAAGATGAAATGTAAACCACCTAGCCAGTAGTGGTATACAGCACATGAGAGTTCCTCGTTTCTTCATGGTACGAGTGTGTAGAGAATGTAGAATGTCTCCCAGCAATGTTGGTACCCCGGGTTACGGATTAGGAAAAGGTTGATGATGTGTACACTTATGAACTGGTCGGGATTTGGGAATAAAACCAACCCATAGATCAAAAGGGCCATAACCTCCTCAAAAGCTGGATAACTTTTGTTTTCTAGCAGTAGTCGAGCCTTTTCCAATAAGAACTTGGCAAGCAAACCCTTAACTCCACTCTTTGTTTCCCAATTGGACTCGATTTCTGATTTTCGCAGATGTAAAGCAGCAGCAATGACTTCAGGTTTTGGAATCCTTTCTAAACCAGTGAAAGGTAATTGATTTCGAACAGGCAATCCAATTAGTTCAGAGAATTCTTCCAAAGTGGGTACCAACTGGTAATCTGGAAAGGTAAAGCAATGATGTTCAGGGTCAAAGAACTGGAACAGGACCCGTATCATGTCTTCTTCAAATTTTGAGGTAACCAAATGGAGTAAGTGACCATGCCTTTCGGTGAATTGAACATTCCTGGGGAATTCTGACACTAAGTCTTTTAGTTCAGATGGTACCGTTGAGATGTTGATTCGGATGTAATCTCGGGTGGCGGGAGCCATTACCTGCAAAAACAAAGGTAAACTCTTTGATCCTTGAAGTGTTTTGTGAGAAAATGATATGCTTATGATGCAAACATGTGGCACACAAAAACAAATCAAACATTAGCCTTAGGTTTAAAGGCTTGCATGGAGCTGATAGGTGATACCCTCCCCACTGAAGTTGAGTTGGTTAAAACCTGTCCTAGAATAGTATTCGGGTTCTATGATCCTTGGAAGTAACATCTCAATACGGCGCTCGAGCGGCCGATCAAAATATTCCTCGAGGATAACTAACTTCGATCAATTTCAAAGCTAACCACTTAATAGGCCACAAGTCAAGTTCAACTAAAAAGGTTCTAAGACAAATTAGTGTTTAATGACATTTCGGAAGCCTAATATACTCCTTGATCGTTTTCAAGGGACATCAGTATAAACCAAAGTATCGCATTAACGATGACTACCAGATCAACCGTATCGGTACATGCCGTACAGCTTCCTTGGTCTATTGTCATATACTTAAGGTATCTCGAGATTCGGGTTAGAATCTTTCACACAAGCAAAATACCCAAACAAACCTTTGAAAAATAGAGCAATCAAGTCAAACAATTGAAAACATCGAAGTGACCTATTCTCTTAAGGTAACCCCTTTAGAAAACATTTTGTTTTTTTGAAAGTGACTCCCCAGCAGAGTCGCCAGTTCTGTGGACCTCCGTTTTTCGGGCCATACCTCTGAGCGGGAGAGATACGTGAACTGACTCTTTTTTATCGCTTATGCTTTCGCATTTTTGAAAATTCACAGAGTCGCCACCGACCTTTTATTTTATCCAATTAAGGAAAGGTTTATAAAAGAAACAGAAAAAAGACCTTTAAGAAATTCTGGATAAGGGGGTAGGTTATACAAAGGGAAGGTGTTAGCACCCTTTGTATCCATGGTTATCCATGGGCTCTTAAGTTTGCTTAGCTCACTTGTTTTTCGATCATTTTTCAATTGCTTTAGAATGCTCATATGTGGTTTCAAATACCTTTGTAAATTGAAACCACATATGAGCATTCTAAAGCAATTGAAAAGTGATCGAAAAACAAGTGAGCTAAGCAAACTTAAGAGCCCATGGATAACCATGGATACAAAGGGTGCTAACACCTTCCCTTTGTATAACCTACCCCCTTACCCAGAATTTCTTAAAGGTCTTTTTTCTGTTTCTTTTATAAACCTTTCCTTAATTGGATAAAATAAAAGGTCGGTGGCGACTCTGTGAATTTTCAAAAATGCGAAAGCATAAGCGATAAAAAAGAGTCAGTTCACGTATCTCTCCCGCTCAGAGGTATGGCCCGAAAAACGGAGGTCCACAGAACTGGCGACTCTGCTGGGGACTCACTTTCAAAAAACAAAATGTTTTCTAAAGGGGTTACCTTAAGAGAATAGATTACTTCGATGTTTTCAATTGTTTGACTTGATTGCTCTATTTTTCAAAGGTTTGTTTGGGTATTTTGCTTGTGTGGAAGATTCTAACCCGAATCTCGAGATACCTTAAGTATATGACAATAGACCAAGGAAGCTGTACGGCATGTACCGATACGGTTGATCTGGTAGTCATCGTTAATGCGATACTTTGGTTTATACTTATGTCCCTTGAAAACGATCAAGGAGTATATTAGGCTTCCGAAATGTCATTAAACACTAATTTGTCTTAGAACCTTTTTAGTTGAACTTGACTTGTGGCCTATTAAGTGGCTAGCTTTGAAATTGATCGAAGTTAGTTATCCTCGAGGAATATTTTTGATCGGCCGCTCGAGCGCCGTATTGAGATGTTACTTCCAAGGATCATAGAGCCCGAATACTATTCTAGGACAGGTTTTAACCAACTCAACTTCAGTGGGGAGGGTATCACCTATCAGCTCCATGCAAGCCTTTAAACCTAAGGCTATTGTTTGATTTGTTTTTGTGTGCCACATGTTTGCATCATAAGCATATCATTTTCTCACAAAACACTTCAAGGATCAAAGAGTTTACCTTTGTTTTTGCAGGTAATGGCTCCCGCCACCCGAGATTACATCCGAATCAACATCTCAACGGTACCATCTGAACTAAAAGACTTAGTGTCAGAATTCCCCAGGAATGTTCAATTCACCGAAAGGCATGGTCACTTACTCCATTTGGTTACCTCAAAATTTGAAGAAGACATGATACGGGTCCTGTTCCAGTTCTTTGACCCTGAACATCATTGCTTTACCTTTCCTGATTACCAGTTGGTACCCACTTTGGAAGAATTCTCTGAACTAATTGGATTGCCTGTTCGAAATCAATTACCTTTCACTGGTTTAGAAAGGATTCCAAAACCTGAAGTCATTGCTGCTGCTTTACATCTGCGAAAATCAGAAATCGAGTCCAATTGGGAAACAAATAGTGGAGTTAAGGGTTTGCTTGCCAAGTTCTTATTGGAAAAGGCTCGACTACTGCTAGAAAACAAAAGTTATCCAGCTTTTGAGGAGGTTATGGCCCTTTTGATCTATGGGTTGGTTTTATTCCCAAATCCCGACCAGTTCATAAGTGTACACATCATCAACCTTTTCCTAATCCGTAACCCGGGTACCAACATTGCTGGGAGACATTCTACATTCTCTACACACTCGTACCATGAAGAAACGAGGAACTCTCATGTGCTGTATACCACTACTGGCTAGGTGGTTTACATTTCATCTTCCCCGATCAGTGTTGAGAAATGAACAAAGAATGCAATGGTCTCGCAGGATTATGTCTTTGTCTCATTCAGATATCCGGTGGAACAACTTCTTTCAAAGAGACATTACTATCATTGATCATTGTGGAGAGTACCCTAATGTGCCACTCCTTGGCATCAAAGGAGGCATCACTTACAATCCCTCTTTAGCTCTACGCCAATTCGGATATGCAAGGAGGAACGGTCCTCATGACATGATTATCCGTGGCATTGTGTTTGATTACGAGAATGATTCTCATAGACACCGACGAAGGTTCATACATGCATGGGACAGTGTCTATAGAATAGAAAGCAAAACTTTGGGGCAATGGAATTCTATCCCTATGGAACCTTACCTCAGATGGGTCCGCACTCATGCTCAGAAACTCATTATGCCATATCCCGCTATTCTACCTGTGACTATTGAGCCAAAGGTCGAAGGAGACGAACCCCAAGTTATTCTACACCCGGATATGCCAACTGACCTAGAAGAGTTGCAAAAATCTTGGGTTCAACTAAAAGAGGAAAGAGACACCTTCAAAGCACACTGTCAGGACTATGAGAGAAGGATATTGGAACTCACCGGACAGCTTCAAGAAGAACAGCAGATCAACACATTCCTGGGGGCAAAGAGAAAGCGTCCATGGGAGACCTGAAGGATCATTTATTTTATTTCTGTCTTGTAAGCCAAAATGAGGCAAAGAAAAAAAGAGAATAAATTGATTAACTAATGTTTGTTTCTTCTTTAACAAATCTAAACTCTAAGATCCTTGAAAACATTGCACACACATTTCATTTCATGCATTGCATATACATTTCATACATTGCATTCATATACATTGCATATACATTTCATTCATATACATTGCTTCCAGTCATACACATTGCGTAACAGGTTCTCATGACGGATTTCTCATCTCCTCGCTGTTTATTTCAGTCAGAAGAGATGGAATCTGAGACAAGCATCAAGAATCTCGAAGAACAGAACGCCCAAGTTCAAGTGGCAATTCTGGAACTGGAAAACGGGCAACAAGAACTGAAAGCCCTGATAATCAAGAAGAAAAAGAAGCCCAAAGGATCTGTAGGCTTGAGTCACCTGAAAAGGAAGATCAAAATCTCAGTCAAAAAGCCACCGATCCCTGAAACAGTCGGTGATGATGAACAAGGAGACAATCACAACAACCAGGGTTCTGCTAAACCCTCTCTCTCTTCCAATGAAGAAGATGATCATTCTGGGGACGAACCGGATGATGACAAGTACCAACAGCTGGAAGAACGTATGAAAGCTATGGAGATACAAAAAATACCTGTCTTAGATTTCAGTGATCTGGGACTCATCTCGGATGTTGTTATCCCTCCAAAATTCAAAGTTCCTGTCTTTGCAAAATATGATGGAGTGTCTTGTCCAAAACTACATCTGAGATCCTATGTGAGGAAGATACAACCTCATACAACAGATAACAAATTGTGGATTCACTTCTTCCAAGAAAGTCTGTCGGGTACACAACTCGAGTGGTACTACCAGCTGGAAAATACCAAGGTTCATACTTGGGAAGAATTAGCTGCTGCTTTTTACAAACAGTACCAATACAATGCTGATCTTGCACCAACCCGTACTCAACTAAGGGGCATGTCTATGGGACCAAAAGAAAGTTTCAAAGGATATGCACAAAAGTGGAGAGATATGGCTGGAAAGGTTCAACCACCCTTATCTGATCGCGAACTAGTCGACATGTTCATGGGCACTTTAACTGGCCCTTTCTATAGCCATTTGCTGGGAAGCTCATCATCAGGTTTCACTGACCTGATACTGACCGGAGAACGTGTCGAAAGTGGCATTCAAAATGGAAAAATTCAAATAGGTTCCTCCTCTGGTACTACAAAAAGGCCCATCAGCGGGAGAAAAGAGGTCAATGCAACACAAATTCAGAAAAGTCGCAAAAGTGAGCAGCATCAATCTGTAGGGGCAGTTCTGATCTCCGCATCTGCACCTCAAAAAGATCAACAGCCAAAATATATGCATCGACCAGATGCACCAAGAAGAAATTTCACCAGAATCAACATGCCAATCTCTCAGGCATTGCAGCACTTGCTAAAAGCAGATCTGATCACGTTAAAAGGTCCTCCAAAGAATGTCAACACTTCCTCTCCGAATTATCGCCCTGATGCGACATGTGCCTATCACTCAAACTATCCAGGACATGACGCAGATCACTGCTGGGCCTTGAAAAATAAAATACAAGATATGATAGATGCTGGGGAAATTAAGTTCGATCCTCCAGAAACTCCAAATGTCATCACTGCACCTATGCCAAAGCATGACAAAACTGTTAACGCTATCCTGGACACTGTTTACATCTATGATGTGAACGAATTATCAACTCCACTCTGCGAAGTCAAAGGAAAGCTAATCCAAGCTGGTTACTTTCCAGGGTGTGACCCCGACTGCTTTTATTGCTCATACCTGCCCAATGGTTGTGAAAATCTGAGAATGGGAATTCAAAAGTGGATGGATCGTCGTATCATTATGTTTGAGAGGCTCCCTTCTATGGACGTGTTGTGCGAAGTCTTTGCAAACGGGATGAGAATAGAGGATGCCTCAGTGATCTCCAGCTTACCATTCAAAATCTCTGCCAAGGCTCCATTCAAAATTTCTGCTACACTCAAAGTGGCATCAGTAGTCATTGCTAGTCCAACTCCATTTCCATACTCCTCAGACAAAGCTGTCCCATGGGGATACGACACTAATGTTTATGTTCATGGAGTTAAGCAGGGTACCTCGACAGAAGAGGCCGCAAAGTTAACTACTCCAACTGTGGGTAATATTGTGGGTACCAGCAAGATCACGAGAAGTGGAAGAATCTTTTCACCAGAAATTTCTCCAAATGTTGCTGCTGGTCCAGTCCGAGTCCCAGTTCCTAATCAAGATGACAGCGCTCAAGGCAAAGAGCCACAAGTTGAACAAGTTCAAACCCCGGTGGAGATCACTGCTGAGGATCCATCAAAGCAAGAAATGGAGGAAATATTGAAAATCATCTGCAAGAGTGATTACAATATTGTTGAGCAACTAGGGCACACCGCTTCAAAAATCTCAATGCTATCTCTGCTAAAATATTCAGAAGCTCATGCCAAAGCTCTGATGAAGTTCCTTAAAGTTGCGCATGTGCCTCAAGAGATCTCAGTCGACCAATTTGAAAATTGTGTTGCCAATCTAACCGTGAACAATGGTCTCGGTTTCTCTGATGTGGATCTAACCCCTGCTGGAAAAAATCACAACAAAGCCCTACATATCTCCATTGAATGTAATGGCACCACTCTATCTCATGTGCTAGTAGATAACGGTTCTTCTTTGAACGTGTTACCGAAAACAGTACTAGAAAAGCTTGACTTCGAAGGAATTGTGTTACAACCAAGTGATGTTGTGGTAAGAGCCTTTGACGGGTCAACAAGAACGGTATACGGAAAAGTGAATCTCCCAATCAAAGTATTTCTTCCATGATTGAACAGGGTGATTGCACAGTATGGGGACAGCTTCCCGATATACCCTACAAGTCTGACAAGCTTGGCCTGGGCTATGATAGTGAAGATCAAAAGAATGATCAAGGTCCTCGTTCTGGAGGATTAATGTCACACTTTGTCAGCCAAGAAGTAAACGCTATTGAAGATGAAGGAGTGTTCTTGAACCATATCATTCAGCCATATCCAGATGAGATTCCACCCATTTCCATGGGAATGTGGGATGCTATGGGAGAACCAAGTGACGGGTATAATTATCAGTATACCGCACCTCAGAATTCTTATATTGCTATGGAAGACATTACCCCGACTGGATGGGGTGATCAAATTGAAAATGACGAAAGTTTCACAAGTCCCGTCACTAAGCAATATCAAAATCCACCCAAAGAAGTATGGGACACGCTAGGAGAACCCAGCGGCAAATATGACTATATGGTGAAATATTCCGCTCCTCCGAGCTCACAAATTGCTATGAGGGACATGGTCCCAACTGGATGGGATGAACATTACGATGACAATTTCACTTTTGAAGAAGCCAGGGAAATACCAAATAACGAGGGTTGCTTTCTGTCAGCATACACTCCTCATCAGGATGCACAATTCTCTATTCAAAACATCATCCCGACTGCATGGGACGGCCTTATTGAGCATCTTGCTCAGCCAGCAGAGATATCTCAGCCTGGGCTCTCGTATCCAGCAGAGTATATCACTTATCCCGAAGGATCACCGGCTCATTTTCCCACTAATGAAATCAATGCTGTGGAAGATGAAGAAGACAACTACAACTGGAACAGCTGGATACTCCCTGCTCACAACAGTGGATTGAACAACTGGAAAGATGAGGATGTGATCTCCTTTGACCAGGAGTAAATGCCATTTCCTGTTTTCTTTGTGTATATTGTGCAAAGATAAAAATGGTTCCTGAACAATCGAACCATGAGCCTGAAAGCCGTGTGCCTTGCCCAAAGCACACTGGCCCTTCAATAAGGGCTTATCATATCATGATCATGTGCATTCAATAAAATCATGGGACGCTTGCATATTTAAAATTTTGTGATCCTTTTTCTTTCTTTCTTCGCTTTCAAATAGCTATGTTTTTTCTTCACACACACTCACATAACTAACATGCAGATTCACATACACTCTGGATCCAGTCAACAACGATTCTGCTATTGCCCGTCATGACTTTGAAAGTCCGATCTACCAAACTGAGGACGAAAGTGAGGAAGATTGTGAAGTGCCAAGAGAAATTGCAAGGCTGCTAGAACAAGAAGACAAGGCCATACAGCCTCACGAGGAGCCAATTGAGGTCATCAACTTGGGCAGCAACGAAGAAAAGAAAGAAGTCAAAATAGGGGCTGATTTAGAACACAGCATCAAGCAAAGACTGATTCAAATGTTGCGAGACTACATTGAGATATTCGCCTGGTCCTATGAAGATATGCCAGGCCTTGACACGGACATTGTAGTTCATCGCCTGCCAATCAAAGAAGGTAGCATTCCAGTCAAACAGAAACTATGAAGGAGTAGGCCTGATATGTCAAAAAAGATCAAAGACGAGGTTGAAAAACAGTTCAATGCCGGATTCCTAAAAGTTGTAAGTTATCCTCCTTGGATAGCTAACATCGTGCCTGTACCTAAAAAAGACGGGAAAGTCAGAATGTGCGTGGACTACAGAGATCTGAACCGGGCAAGCCCCAAAGATGATTTCCCTTTACCACACATCGATGTATTGGTTGACAATACCGCACAATGCAAGGTATTCTCCTTTATGGACGGATTCTCAGGGTACAATCAAATCAAGATGGCACCCGAAGACATGGAAAAAACAACCTTCACAACACCCTGGGGAACCTTTTGTTACAAAGTAATGCCCTTTGGTCTGAAAAACGCAGGAGCAACCTATCAACGTGCAATGGTAGCGCTATTTCATGATATGATTCATCAAGAAATAGAGGTGTATGTCGATGACATGATTGCAAAATCCAACACCTAAGGAAGAACATCTGGGTCATTTACACAAGTTGTTTGACAGACTCAAGAAATACAAGTTGCGACTGAACCCAAATAAGTGTACCTTTGGAGTAAGATCCGGCAAACTCTTAGGTTTCATCGTCAGCAGCAAAGGTATTGAGGTTGATCCCGCCAAGGTTAAAGCCATTCAATAAATGCCTATACCTCGTACCGAGAAACAAGTCAGAGGATTCTTGGGACGTCTAAATTACATCGCCCGATTTATTGCCCACATGACTACTACTTGTGTGCCGATCTTCAAACTGTTGAAGAAAGATCAAGTGGAAAGGTGGAATGACAAATGCCAGTTAGCCTTTGACAAAATCAAAGAATATCTCCAAAAACCTCCAATCTTGTTGCCACCTGTGGAAGGCAGACCTCTGATAATGTACCTAACTGTGTTAGAAGACTCAATGGGGTGTGTACTAGGACAACATGACGAATCCGGCCGAAAGGAGCACGCAATCTACTATCTTAGCAAAAAGTTTACCGATTGTGAAACAAGATACTCACTACTCGAAAAAACTTGTTGTGCCTTAGCTTGGGCGGCTCGCCGACTAAGACAGTACATGCTAAATCACACCACTTTCCTAATCTCCAAGATGGATCCCATCAAATACGTGTTCGAAAAACCTGCTCTCTCTGGAAGAATAGTGTTGCACCCCAAAATTTGCCCATCTGATTTAGCTTCTAATTGGCTTATGCTTTTGCATTCATACGCATACCTTCATTAGGTCACTTGCATGATGTCGCATTCATTCATTAAATAAAATATCCAGAGTATGGGATCGAGGATCAAGAATCAATGTTTATTCCCCTGTGATTGCATTCGTCAAAGTTTTTACGGAGATCAACTGGATCGGGTTTACTTTACTATTCGTTTATTAATTAAAGGGATCTTTCGTATGGAACTTGGGTATAATTGTCTGGTTCACTGTTTGAATTATAAATTACGGTACAATATTGAATGAATTCATTTGGATAAAGATGTTAATTTATGACAAGTCTTTTGAGGTTGAGTTTCTTATGATGCTTGCTTAAGGAACGATTTATCGTGGGCCATAGTTTGGAAAAGAAGTTATTCAAATTTTATTTGAATGTGAAGAGAAAAGCCCACATTATATTTCAAGCTCAAAAATATTCATAAAGTTTATACAAACAACATTACATAAAGAATCCAAGGATCAAATGCCCATTCTCAAGTACCTAATTATACACTTATTTGAAGGTCCATCTATGAATCACAATTTAACACATTCAAGGAGCATTCAATTACAAAGTGAAATTACAAGAAAAAAGAGTTACTAGAAAGTAGAGAAAATTATTATTACAATTTTGTGACGACTGGTCATTTGACTTTCTATTTACTACATCCTAAGACCTATTCCGCATCCTTTTGGTCCGACCTCCCTTACTCCAAATGGCTCCATGTTCAAATTGAAGGAAGCTTTTATGTGTGCCAAACTTGGTGCACTTCAGACCTGCCATGCACCTAGAGAACCGATATCAACAATTCTGCACTATGCACCAGCTCAGATCCAACCAATCCAGCCCTGCAAAAATGGATTCACACAATTTAAAACCACCTGCATCACATCAGAATTTGGCAGCAAAGTCAGTTCAAATGAGGAGCAAAGCCAAGACATCAGAATCTATATATTAACTCCAAGCAATCAGCATATAATCACCTCAAGACTCAAACACAATCAGCCTATTCAAAGATCTGACCCAAGGATTATACATCAAAGCCAAACATCCACTTTACCCTGCAATTGATATCAATATAAGGCCAGTTCAGTTCGAATTTGAATAAATCTCAGCTTCAATACCTACAGGGCCAACACACAATCAACATCCAGACTTGGTTCATTAACACCTCAACATAGTTTCAGAAGCTAACAGAATTTCAAGGCTAATAACCAACTTCTAACTTCTTTTTAACAAGTTCTACTTTAATTATTACTAACAGAATCAACCTAACCCAGTTTCCTTTCCAACTAACTTGTAACATTTCCTAACCAATTATGCTGGCTGATTCTTAACAGAATTATAACAACCTATAACCGATTCAGTTACAAACCCTAACAGAATTACTAACCACCCTAACCAACTTTGTAACTGATTCTAACCACTTGCTAACAGAAACTTCCAGAGGATAACACATAACTAACAGTTTAACAGAAAAACAAGATTAACCAACCTCTATATAACAGAAGCCTTCATCACTAATTGAGCTCTCTCCACATTCTTCAATTCATCTTCTTCACTACCTTCAATCAATCATCAATCTCATTCTTCCATCTCTTCTATCCCGATTCATTCTCTTCACTTCCTCCACCATCTTCAACCTCTCTCACCATTCTCCTTCACCACTCCGTTTCTGATCCACCATCTTCATCACCTTCAGCCTCTCTCATCTTCTCCATAGCCTTCAGCGAGCTTCAAGAGTGCCTCACCGTTCTTCAGCTTCATCACTGTAACCTCGTGATTCTTCATCATCTCCATAGATTCTGCAGAAGAGGGAAAACGAATCAGAAGAACAAATCCGAAAAGAAGAAGATGCAAAATCCGAAGACGGAATCGGAAGGATTGACGAATGGAGAGAGTAGATCGGTGAGGTCTTAGTGTGGTTTATGACGGCGAATAGAGGCTCGTCGGAGAGGGAGAAGTCGCACGCCGCTGTCGCTCGCGAGAAGAAGAAGAACGTGGAAACTCAAGCGTCACAAGTAGGAACCCTAAGCCCTCTTTCTTATTTTTCTTTAATTGATATTAATTCTAGTTAATTGTATTGTATATAATTAATTCTGATATGATTAACATCTTAATTATTGACATAAATCCTGATTTAGATAAAATCAATAAAAATCTGATGATAATTTGCAAATTGGACCAAACAGAATCTGTAACAAAAATGCTCTTGGGCCAATTGCTTCCTACACCCCACTGGCCTATTGCACCCCTTCTCTTTAATACAAAAAATCTGTAACAAAAACTATTGGGCTTCTCTTCATGGGCCTTGCACCCAACTTACTCTATTCACGCCCCGGTATTCATTTTACACCCTCCTGATTCACATAATTAACTAGCAATTTAGTATTTTTACTTAGATTCTTTCATTGTTTCTTTTAGGTAATAAAATGCTGACTTTTCCCTATTAATCCTTAGATTCTAATACAACTTTTTTGACATAAAAAAATGTATATAAAAAATAATAGTTTAGGCTTTTATTTCATTTCTTTTTGCTTGATTAAAATCATGTACTTTTGTCATAAAAAACCATAAAAAATAAATAGCCCTTTTAATTCGATTTCGCACTGTTTTTTGCATCGTTCGCTTTCATGTCTTGTACCATGTTTTCAAGTGTTTATGTTAGCCACTTTACATTAATTTTGGTATCGTTATTTACTTGTAATTTCGATCTCCGCTTATGCTTATATTTTCATGCCGCTTTTTGCTCCTAACCATTAGGTAGAAACCATGACAACATTAAGACTTAGAAGTTCCCTTCATCATATTAGGCTAGTTTTCATCTTAGGCTAGTTTTGTTTCCTTTTTTCTCTTTCGACTTTAAAGTACTTAACAAAGGAAGAGGCGAATCACATTAAAAGTGGGAGAGAAACGAGTGGGATTTATTCCCTAATCTGTTTCTCGACCACTTAGTGAAAGAGAAATGAGTGGGATCAATTCCCTAATCTGTTTCTCGATCACTACTTAGAGAAATGAGTGGGATTCATTCCCTAATCTGTTTCTTAATCAATAGAGAAATGAGTGGGATTCATTCCCTAATCTGTTTCTCGGTTATGCAGAGAAATGAGTGGGATTCATTCCCTAATCTGTTTCTCTAACATCATACATTTTTATGTGATTCGAATCGCAAAGTAAATCCCCTTAAAAAATACCCAACCAAAAACATCTAAAACACTTAATAAAGGCTCAGACCTAAATAAAGTAAGGAAGTGACGCGAAGCCTTGTATTGGGTTTTGTTCATCATGGAATTACATCTAAAAGACACAAACCAATTTTCTCTCTTCTTTCTCTTGCCTCCGAGGCATTCTTTCTCTTGCCTTCAGGGCATTCTTTCTCCTAATCGGACACGTTATTTCCGCTCCATTCCCAGCTTAAGACTCCAGAGGTCGAGCAGCGGAGTGCGAATGTAACTGTTCAACTAAAAAGCACAAAAACAAACAAAAACTAAAGAGCCGAACTACGGCGCTCTGATTCCTGAAAAGGATACGTAGGCATTGGGTCGCGGGGCCTAAGCGAGCACAACTATTTATAAACCTTATTTTCCCCGTGTTTCTTTTTCTTTCATTTGCATGCATTCCCTTAGTAATTAAGCTTTAGATTTATACACCCTTTAGATAGCAACAAACATAGGTGGATACCATCGAGTACGATGGGCGTGAGGGGTGCTAGCACCTTCCCCTTGCGTAACCGACTCCCGTACCTTATCTCTGGTCGCAAGACCTTATCCTTTCCTGATTCCAGGTTTTCTGATATTCCTTTCCCTCTTTGGGATAAATATATTGGTGGCGACTCTGTTCATTTTCGCGAGCGTGCGACAAATAGCGAGATGGCAAATGATCTTAACAGAATATGACATTCAATACACTTCACAAAAAGCAATCAAAGGAAGTGTGGTAGCTGATCATCTGGCTCATCAAGCAGTGGATGATTATCAAGCATTGAACTTTGACTTCCCAGACGAAGACATTATGCTAGTCAATGACTACAAACAACCAGGACCAGAAGAAGGACCCGAGCCAGGATCCCGGTGGACTATGGTTTTTGACGGAGCTTCTAATGCACTTGGCAATGGCATCGGAGCTGTGATCATTTCCCCCGCAGGAGGTCATACACCATTCACTGCCAGGTTATGCTTCAATTGCACTAACAATATAGCCGAATACGAAGCATGTATTCTGGGTCTTAAAGCTGCAATCGATCTAAGAATCAAATTCCTGGAAGTCTACGGAGACTCGGCCTTGGTAATCTACCAAGTCAAAGGGGAATGGGACACGAAGCACCCGAATCTAATTCCTTACAAAGAATATGTGCTGAGTTTGATTCCTTACTTCGAAGAAATCACTTTCGAACACATCCCACGCGAGGAAAATCAACTAGCTGATGCTTTAGCTACCATGTCATCCATGTTCAAAGTCAGGTGGGACAACGAGGCGCCTATGATCACCATTTACAGGCAAGATGAACCATCATATTGCAATGAGATCAATGCCGAAGGAACAGAAGAAAAACCATGGTTCCATGAAGTAAAAAGATATCTCGAAGCTCAGGAGTACCCTGAAGGGGCATCCATTAACGACTGAAAGTTTCTAAGGAGATTTGCTGCCAAATTCTTTCTAAGCAATGGAACCTTATACAAACGCAACCATGACTCGACTTTACTTCGCTGTGTAAACAAGAAGGAAGCAGAACAGATCATGGAAGAAATACACAATGGTGCCTTCGGTACTCATTCCAGTGGACATACAATGGCTAAAAAGATCCTTAGAGCAGGTTATTACTGGTCTACCATGGAAACAGACTGCCATCATCACTCCCGAACATGTCACAAATGCCAGATATACGCTGACAAAGTACATGTACCTCCAGTTCCATTAAGCATCCTGACGGCTCCTTGGCCTTTTGCAATATGGGGTATTGATATGATTGGAGAAATCAAACCTACTGCCTCCAACGGACATCGCTTTATCCTGGTCGCTATTGACTACTTCACAAAGTGGGTAGAAGCAGCTTCATTTGCTTCTGTTACCAAGAATGTGGTGGCCCGGTTCATCAAATACAATCTCATTTGTCGGTACGGCATCCCTGAACGGATTATCACGGACAATGGCACAAATCTAAACAACAGAATGATTACTGAACTTTGCACACAGTTCAAGATCAAACATCATAATTTTTCTCCATATCGACCAAAGATGAACGGCGCGGTGGAAGCTGCCAACAAGAACATCAAGAAAATCATACAAAAAATGACAGTAACCTACAAAGACTGGCATGAGATGTTGCCTTTTGCTCTTCATGGTTATCGCACATCTGCGCGTACTTCAACAGGGGCAACTCCATTCTCCTTAGTCTATGGTATGGAGGCAGTTCTTCCAATTAAAATTCAGATTCCTTCCCTAAGGATTATGAAAGAAGCCAATCTAGACAAAGACGATTGGATTCAAACACGGTTGGACCAGATAAACTTGATTGATGAGAAAAGGCTCGCCGCTATTTGTCATGGTCAGCTATACCAAAAGCGTATGATCAAAGCCTTCAACAAAAAAGTCAAAAGTCAAGCATACCAAACTGGTGGCTTGGTTGTCAAACGCATCATCTTACCACAAGGTGATCCCAGAGGCAAATGGACTCCCACCTACGAGGGACAATTCATAATCAAGAAAATATTCTCCGGCGGCGCCATGTTGCTTACCACCATGGATGGCGAGGATTTCCCACACCCTGTGAATGCTGACATAGTCAAAAAATACTTCGCTTAAAAAGAAAAAAACAGCTCACTAAGTTGAAAACCTGAAAGGGCAACTTAGGCAAAAAATGAGCGTCTCGGTGGATTGAAAACCCGAAAGGGCGATCCAGGCAAAAATTAGAGACTAAACAAATACTATCCCGGTAGGCTGAAAACCTGAAAGGGCAGCCTAGGCAAAAGTTAGGGAATGAAGCATACAACTATGTTCCGTTCAGCTGCCTACTCACCATCAAGATTCAACACCTCAAAGACACCGATCAGTCCAATCACTTTCTTCCAACAAGTGAGGGATGAGATGCTCGAAGACAGATTGGCAATAGCAGAATTGAAACTTGACTGGATTGTTTTCACATAGCTATTTATCTTTATAAATATTTTCCAAAACTTTATGACAGTTTCCTACTTCTAGGATTGTTGTCCCCCTGTGCTAATCAGCCTATCATGGCTCTTTTTCAAAAATCAATGCAGCTTAGGCTCAAAAATCACTATTTTCACTTTTTCTGTTTTAAATACGTAAACGTCCCAATGATAATTCTGAATGAACATGTGCATTTGAATATGATTGATGTTTACCAGGAAAAACAGGAATAGCATTCAGGTAATGTCCCAATTATCTGGACATCATCCCATCAGAAGAAATTCCCCAAGAGAAACGCATTTCTCAGCAAATTCCTCAAAAAGATTTTCTCTTCAAAAGAAGTCTTATTCCCTAGCAGGGTTGTTCCAGATTACTATCTTCAGAAGGTGTGATCCCCGCACCCGGACTTGGTCAGATAGTGTATCGGAGGATTATGCATCTTCCTCATTCCCATTTGAAAGGGCATCAGAACTTCCAGCTACCTGTCATTCCCAAGCGATAGTCAAAGATCCTTCAACAGAGTACCATGGTTCTCAAAGAATTTCCCCAGCCGAGGGTATTCAAACAAGACAAAAGATCATCAACAATCACAATATAGTCATATCCAGATGACTGACGGAAATTTATTTTCCCAAATACATCACACATTCATATATTCATATATCACACATTCATATTCATACATCACACATTCATATTCACTTTCATACATCATACATCATACATCATACATCATACATCATACATCATGCATCATGCGCATATTCATACGCATATTCATACACAACATAACATGCCTATTTCTCCTTTAGCTCACATTACATGCATCATAAACATTGCATATCGCTAACTTGATTTTTTCAGGTAGACAGATATCTTCAACAAAGATATTCTCAATCACATGCAGTGTTCACCTGAATTCCAAGAACGGTTCTCTCAGATATAATCAAGCCGAAGATTCATTCTGATCACTTATCAACTCAAAAACAAGCATCGCAGATCTAAGTCGATACCTCAGACGGTTCCAGAACGATCTAACATCACAGATCTAAGTCGATACCTCAGACGGTTCCAGAACGATCTAACATCGCAGATCTAAAGTTGATACCTCAGACGGTTCCAGAACGATCTAACATTGCAGATCTAAAAGTTGATACCTCAGACGGTTCCAGAATGATCTAAAAGTTGATACCTCAGACGGTTCCAGAATGATCTAACATTGTCGATACCTCAGACGGTTCCAGAACGATCTAACATCACAGATCTAAGTCGATACCTCAGACGGTTCCAGAACGATCTAACATCGCAGATCTAAAGTTGATACCTCAGACGGTTCCAGAACGATCTAACATCGAAGATCTAAAGTTGATACCTCAGACGGTTCCAGAACCATCTAACATTGAAGATCTAAAGTCGATACCTCAGACGGTTCAAGAATGATCTAACATCAAAGATCTAAAGCTGATACTGTCATACCCCAATTTTTGACCTAAGATACCACCTCATATCATCTGCATATGCATCATTTGCATCTCTAACAAATTGCATAGCTTGTGTTTGCTACTTGTGACTCAGCAGGATTTAATCAGGAAATCACTCATCAGTACAAGTAATAATCAATTAGGGTTTTGTTCTCCCTTCATTTCAAATGAATCATCTTCATCAACAATCAACATTTGGTCCTCAGAGATCCATCTCAACAAGCTCAAAGGCTCTGAATCGACTGAATTAGGGTTTTGACTGAAGACAGCACACTCCTGACTTTTGCTCAGAATTTGACCTAATGACTTGGGACATGACCTCAAGACCACAAGTGCATCATTTTGACCTAATCCATTGGCTCATAACATCTCCTACACAAAGATTGATCAGACAAATCCTCAGATCAGGATTTTGAACTATCAGGGACTGAAATCAGGGATCACATTTGGGAAACCATAAAAACCCCCAGGAAGTCAATCAAAGGTTTCAATCATCCTCAAATAATCCCTATGACAATATCCCATGGAAATTACATCTCAATTCAAGATCCACAGTCATCAATTTCATCTGGTCGACAATTAGGGTTTTTGACCTAATTCACTGAATAACTGACTTTTTAATCAGGACATGGTGTCACAACTCAAACCATGGCTCAATATCCTCTAATGCTTCAATATGATCCATTCATACCATTCATATGGTGAGGATAGCCTGTTTCATTTGAAATCTCCAGAAACGCGATTCGTCTGAAAAAGTCAACTCAACAAGATCACCATTGACTTTTGGGGAATTTTGGTCAACCATGACTTTTGAAGTTTTGAATCATCAATATATGATATATGAAGTCATTTGATCAAGAAAAATCAAGAAAATCAATCAAGAATCAAAAAGTCAAAGTTTGACTTTTCATACTTAGAAAAATTTCTAAGTGTTTTTCATGGTTTTTTCCAAACTTTGAAAGGGAATTTCTCAAAATTTCACCTACAAACTGAAAAAAACTTTCAACATGAAAGTTGTAGATTTTGATCCAATAAACAACTTTGACACATATAAATTTTTTCCATAAGATCAACCATTTAAGAGATATGGTGCTTCAAAGTTGGTACTTTTTGAAAAATCCGCTTAAAACTTCATTTTTCTCAAAGTTCATGGATCTTTTTCACCCACTTCCTTAAGGATCTTGAAGAAACTTTCAACTAGAGTTTTGAAGTATGTAACATGAGCTTTCCAAAATGTCCAAGAGCATGAAAAAATATGGAGTGTAGCCATGGTTTTGAATTTTGTCATTAGAGGTCATTATGCATGAAATTTCAAGCCATTTTCTCACAAAGTTCTTATACTATATAACCAATAATGCAAGAAGTAATCAATGCAATATATATATTATCATTTGAGATAGGATTTGAAGAAGATAAGAAGCATTAACCATGGTTAAGCTTTGTAATCATTTGAAAAATATTCCATTTCATCTTTTTCCACAAATGCAATTATGATTGTTTCCACTTGCTTGCCCTCCAATGCATAACTCTTTGTCTATAAATAGAGAGGCCTCACTTCATTTGCAAGGCACTCCAAAACTTGTCCAAGAACTTGTTTTCTCACTTCTTCCATTTTTACCAAGTTCTTAAGTTTTCAAAGAGGTTAGAATGCCAAATTGCCAATCTTTCAAGTTCTAACCAAAGGAGTCATCCAAACTTCTTCCAAATACCATTTAGAAGTTGTTGGAATCTTAACAGAACCAATTCAAAGCCAAAGTTCACCTCTCCCAATTCAAAATTTTTCAAGAAAAACTTGAAACTCGAATTTTAGGTTCAAGGCCAATTCAGTGAGATATAAACACTCAAACACCTTCCTCATGTATCACTGAACCTAACCCGATCATTTCCAAGCTTTGAATCTTCAAGAACACTCACCCAGAAGCCACGGTTGGTTCAAACAAAAACTAGCACGAATTCCATCATACCTGCATCTTTAACAAGATATAATTCCATATTTGTGTTTGGTTAAGTGCTCTGATCATTTCTGGAGCTTTAATTTGAGTTTAATGGCCGTTTGAAGCATCCACCATTTTAGGGTTCTTAAGCTCAATTTTGGGATTCTTCGTTTTAGGCAAAATCTGGAAAAACTAAGGGCATATTTGAACTCAGGGGACAATTTTAAGTCGAACCATGGTCTTATAATTCATTTATATTGCGTTTTCCTTAATGTTTGATTTGCAGGACCTTTACCCACGGAAAAAAACTGTAGCTAAAACCTTTAGCTACAATTGCAGAGCTAAAACGACGGAGGAAGCTTGAAGATGATGGCGTGGCGACGTATGATTGGCTCATTCAAATGCTGCGCGCGTTTTGTTTTGTTCTAGGTTCACGTGCTTCGCTTTCCATGCCACTTGCCATGTACCTCTCCTCTGGGCCATCAGATCCCACTTAAACTCTCATCCAACGCCTCTGAGCCTTGCAGATCCACCATAAACCATCAGCCTCGCCACACAGGATCCTGGTTTAAATATTTCTTAATTAATTTGTTTTTCTTTGCATAATTAATTAAAAATACTTTCAAAAATCCAAAAATCATTTTAATTTCACTTTTTGGTTGATAAAATATTTAATTAATTTTTGACATGAAAATATTTTATTTTTATACATAATTAATTTATTTTGTTAATTAATTAGTAATTGTGTGAATATTTGCTATTAATTAATTTTCAACCAATCAAAAACTCCAAAAAAATATTTTCTTTTTATATTTAGGTTTATACTTGTATAATCTAATTTGTGACATAAAAAAGAATTATTTTTCTTGTTAAGTTTAATTATTTGTATAATTATTTGTTTAATTATCTTATTAATTAACTTAATTCCATTCAAAAAACACAAAAAAAAAAAATATATCTTCTCTTAGATTATTTTCTTTTGAATTTGATATCATCATATAACCTTTGTGTAATTAATCATTTGAATTTTCATGTTCTGATTTTTTATTACTGTTGCAGATCACTTGAATAATTACAATTCATTTAAGGTTTCGAGATATGTTTCTTTGTCGTCTTCTGGCTTTGTCTATTTTTCTGTCTTCCATTTGCTACAGAGGATGATCATGAAATAATTTATTTCAAGCATATCACTTGAAGACCAAGGTAACACCTCAAACTCAGAAATCCAATTTCTCATTCTTCGAGGTAAGCCTAAAGCTCAATCAACTGTTTTCACAACAGCAATCACAATTTTTTTCAAAATGATAAACCACTTCTTTTTTTAAATCCTTTTATGATTAATCAATCGATTTTCAAAATGATGTGGGGCCTCTCGAATATTAGAGAGTATAAGTCCCTTTCGTCTTTCTTTGTACAGTTTTTGTTTTAACAGAAAACTTTTTTCCAAATAAACTTCCAAACAGTTTTTTTAACAAACAAATCTTTCAACTCTTTTTTAAACCATCCACCATGTTTTATGAAAATAAAACATGGGCCTCTCGAATATTAGAGAGTATAAGTCCCTTTCCTTTTCTTTATACAGTTTTTCTTTGTACAGAAAACTCTTTCAAAACAAATCTTCAAACCGTTTTTTTCAAACAACGCGACTGTAAATAAAACGATCAACCATGTTTTGTAAATAAAACACGGGCCTCCACGTAGGTATAAGTCCCAAGCCCCTTTGTACATACCCACTCTAGTACATGAAATTAGGTATTTCATTGTACGCCTTTTGTACATAGCTCAATCTATTTGTTTTAACTTTAATAACAAACCAAAAATGAAGGTTTCTTTAAATCTTCCCAAAAATATACCACGGGCCTCCATGTAGGTATAAGTCCCAAGCCCCTTTGTAAATACCTGTTTACATAGCTTTGAATAAATTCAAGTGGACCTCTCCCCGAGTGTGAGTCCCGAGCCCTGTGTATACAAATGGAGCATGCTTACAGGTATATTTCCTTCATAAACTCCATTATACACGCACACTTTGTCATATATAACTGTTCATATAATTGTTCATGTACTTGTGCAAATTTGTTTGTACTTGTTCACATTTGTGATTATGTTATATGCTTGTTCAACTTAGTACAACACTAGGTTCCCCATAGCCTCCTATTGGGCTTCGTGCAAAGAATCTCCACTAGTTTAGGTTAGGACATAGAGTATGGTTTCTCGGTGAAATCGCTCTAAGAGCTCAAACCAACTATACCATGCCTCCCCTTGGGCTTTGTACAAACGAGTGACCCTCCCATAGCCTCCTCTTGGGCTTACAATGCAAGGACCCCGGATTGTCCCTCCCATAGCCTCCTCTTGGGCTTACAATGCAAGGACCCTCGGATAGCCTCCTCTTGGGCTTCGTACAAGGACCCACGGGCTTCTTATAAGCATCCCCAATATCCAAAACAAATACCCTAGGAGATTAGACATTTTTCATCTCTATGCTAGGAGTATCTCTTATATATCATCACAAACAATCAATCGATCAAAATCAAACCTTTTTGCCACAAGGCTGGCTAATTAATCAAACTGTTTTACCACCATACTGGATGATTAATCAAAGTTTTTGTCACAAGGCTGACTTCATTGAAACTTTTGCCACAAGGCTGGCTGATTAATCAAAGTTTTTGTCACAAGGCTGACTTCATTAAAACTTTTGCCACAAGGCTGGTTAAACAAACAAAAACATCTTTATCATTCTAAGCACCCTAAGTGGCATGGCCCCGGGCTTATAATGAAAAGATTTTTAAACAAAATCAAACAGATGTATGTGATGATATAGATTAGATACATCTAGCATTTAGACGACATTTGTCTATTTTCCTTTGCTTCCACTAGCATAAGTGGGAACTACGATTGCTCTGACTTTCTCAACATCCCTTTGAGAATACGTAGGCACAAGGTCGATCCTTGGCGAGCAAAACAAAACAAAAAAAAACCATTCAAACCTTAGCACCCGTAGACCCCGAGCTACAGATGCTCTGATTCCCTCTAAGGGATATGTATGCAGAGGATCGCGATGATCTTTGCGAGCATAATCAAACAAACACCTTAGGTCCCACCTATTTCACAAGAACCTCCACCGCAACAAGAATGGAATAAAACATAACAAAGAAACCTATAGAGTACTATAGATACGTTGGGTGCTAATACCTTCCCTTCGTATAACCAACCCTCTTACCCAAAGATCTCTCCCCCCACTTTTAGGTTATTGCAGCTTTTTTCCTTTTCCTCCTTTGGAAATAATAAAAAGTTTGGTCGGTACAAAAGAAAAATCATTTTTTTGAGCACTCGAGCCCAAAGAAGGCATCAGGTGTCTCATCCACAAAAAAGAGGAAACAAAACGATTTTTCGCCCGCGACAGAAAAATGGCGACTTCACTGGGGATAATCTTTTTATTGTTTCCAAAGAAAGGGTTATTTCTATTTCTATGTTTTATTCTTGTTACATGTGTGGTTCCTTGGTTCTGTTACTGGTGTGATTCTGTTACAAGTGATACATTATGGACAAATCCTAACCCGGATTAAGTACACATAAGAATTAGGTGGAGGGTATAGTCATGTATGGCATACAAGGAGTTAGTCCTTAAAAAGTCAGCATGAGAATCCTTCCGCTCAGTGGAGGTTCTTTGTTTGTAGTATATGTTTAGCAAGTTCAGTTGCGAAGACATTATTGCTTTCATTGAACTGTAGAAGCTGAGTTGGCTGTAGAACCCCAACCCATCCTGGCCTTATTAGGACGTGGTGCAGAAACGATCCAGGTGAAGACTTGGATAGTTGTCATGCGGAGAACCACACTCAGACGAGTTTTTCTTGAGAATATTTCTAGCTCACAAGTTCAGTTGTGCAAGCCAGTAATATCCGAAAGAAGAATGTAGACTCTGACGTATCAGTAGAACATGTTTTGCAGGTGATAAACCCTAGTACTATCCCATGTTTGGTTCTCTGACCTCATGCTCGTGACGCTGGACCTTTGAACCTATGTGTACTATGTTTGAATTACCATGTTTGTAATACCATGTTTGCTTTACCATGTTTGAATATGTGGCATCCACGCATCCATGCATTCATACATTCATTAAAAAAACCCATCTTTTTCCATAAAAACATGATTTTTCCAAAAATTTAGAGGATTTTCCTTGCAAACATTATAGGATTAAGTTATGGAGTGGGTAAAAAGGCATACCAAAAAGTATGATTTCAAAATGCCTAATGTGGAAAGGCTGAAAGAGTTAGCATCTTCTGTACAAAATCCTTCTGATTTTAGGAAAAGCCATGGAAAGCTTTTGCCTATCTTGAACACTCATGTTGATGAAGGACTTCTCAAAACTCTGGTTCAGTTTTATGATCCCGTCTACCGGTGTTTTACCTTTCCAGACTATCAGTTGGTACCAACCTTGGAAGAATACGCCGATCTTTTGGGTATTCCTGTGTCTGACAAAATACCTTTCAATGGTTTGGAAGCCATTCCTAAATCACCAGTCATTGCAGCAAGTATCCACTTGAAGAAATCTGAAATAGAAAGTAATTGGACTACCAAAGGAAATTTTCCGGGTTTGACTTCGCAGTTTCTAATAAAGAAAGCCTTTGATTTCATTGACACTGGTAGCATGATAGCTTTTGAAGCTGTATTAGCCTTGCTCATTTATGGGTTGGTTCTGTTTCCCAACGTCAACGACTTTGTTGATATCAATGCCATAAAGATCTTTCTGATTGGAAATCCTGTTCCGACTTTGCTTGGTGACACGTATTTCTCTATCCATCATAGGAATCGCCAAGGCGGTGGACTCATTGTATGTTGTGCACCTCTTTTGTACAAATGGATTGTTTCACACTTACCTAAGTCCCCTATTTTCACGGAAAACCGAGAAGGTTTACGTTGGCCTCGAAGACTTATGTCTCTTGCTAATAATGATATTCATTGGTATACCTTGACTCGCTGTGGTACAGAAACCATTGATAGTTGTGGGGAGTTCGCCAACGTACCTCTCATTGGCACACAAGGAGGAATTAACTACAATCCGGTCCTAGCCCGACGACAACTCGGATATGCAAATTCAGTTAAACCAATTGGTCTCGCAGTGGAATGCTACTTTTACCGAGAAGGGGAGGATCCTCAAAGGTTGAAGACAAGAATGGTGAGAGCTTGGTACGACGTCCGAAGAAAAGAAAAAGGTGGGGAAAGAAACTGCATTGCTACAAACGCCTATACCTGCTGGGTAAAGAAAAGAGCAGAGGAGTTTCAAATGCCTTATGATTATGAAAAACCCATGTTCCCTGTGGTGTCTCAACTACCCAACATTCCCATTGACACTACGGAAGAATACCAAGAGATTTTAGCCAAGATGAGGTTAGAAAAAGACGCTTGGGAAGAAAAGTTTCGTAAAACTGATAAGGAAAATAGAAAGTTGAAGAAAAGAGTGAAAGATCACGAAGAAACTCTCTATTATCAAGATGGATGGCTCATGAGCAAAGATGAGAAGATTCGTCGAAAAGATGCCGCAATCAGAAGATACATCAAAGAAAGCAAGAAGAATCTTGAAGCCTCGACAAGCAACGCTCCGACTCCTGATGATTGGAAGAATGTTGTCGACAAACTGAGAGCTGAAAAGGCCGAGTTGAAAGCTTACTATGGGAAAGAAATCATGAAGCTCAAGCTGCACAATGCATTTGGTTCTTCATCTGATGAAGATGTTTAGGATTTGTTTAGATTTTCATTTATCATTTGCTTTTGTAAGGAGCTACGCTCCAATGTTGTAACATTTCCCATTATTGCAAAAAAAAAAATATAATGAATGAATAAAAGATTTGTTTATGTTCCAATGTTTGCAAGGAAATAATCTTAAAAAATGTTTGGAAAAATTATAAATTTCTTTTTGCATACATCATTCTGCATATCGAGTCTGTTGTATAGAGTCTCATCTTTTGGATCTTTCTCCATTAGATCGTCAAGCTGTCGCGTCTCAAAGTTTCTCGACCGCGCTCGCAATCAGATCACAGATACAATACTCGTTCGAACAGAAGAAGAGTAATGGAACACTCTGAACAAGAGAATATTGAGCTCCGTGGTACAGTGACCACCCTTCAGGAAAAGTTGGAAAGTCTCACTACTCTGGTTGACTCTTCTTGAATACTCTCAGTCCGTTTTATTATGAACGCATGATTGCTAGTGCTCCAAGTGATTTCACCGAAATGGTAAACATGGGGATGCGTCTAGAAGAAGGAGTCCGAACAGGACGTTTGACTAAAGAAGGTGGATCTTCGAGTGGAACCAAAAAGTTCGGAAGTGGTTTCCCAAAGAAGAAAGAACAAAGTGTTGACATGGTATCCCAAGGGAAGACAAGAGGAAATATCAATCGTCGACAACAGATTGCTGCTATTGCGCCAGTCGTTAATTCAGCACCGAATCCGGGATTTACCCCACAGTTTCAGCAACAACAGCCTCGACCACAGGCTCAGCAGCTGAACAATAATCAGAATCGTGTGCAAAGAGCTCCACAGTTTGATCCGATTCCGATGACCTACACAGAATTGTACCCTGCACTGATTAAAAGAGGCCTTATTCAAACTAAAGCACCACCACCAGTACCTGAGAGACTCCCATGGTGGTACAAAGCTGAGGTCTCATGCCCTTATCATCAAGGAGCACCTGGCCATGATCTTGAGCATTGCATAGCTTTGAAATATGAAGTTCAGAGGTTGGTTAGATCTAATCTTCTCTCTTTCAGAAATTTGAATCCAAATGTGCAAGCAAATCCGCTGCCCAATCATGGAGGGCATGTTGTAAACATGGTGTATGGATGTCCTGGTCCATACCGGGTCTATAATATCAATTACTCAAGAGCCAATTTGGTACAAATGCACGCCACTCTTTGTCGGGGGCAGAATTTTCGCCAGCATCAATACGGTTCCTGTAGAATATGTTGTGTAGATCCTCACGGATGTTCAATTGTGAGAAGAGATCTCCAAGTTCTGTTGGATAATGGTACTCTTCAGATCTACCGAAATAGGGATGAAAATGAAGTTAACATGATAGGATGTTATCCGCATGAGCTTTTAGTCTCAGATATCAACTCGGAAATGCCTACAGTTAACGTCATCATTCCTCATTTCAACATGCCTGAGCGCATGGAAGTTACTTACAACAAGCCGAAGGTTCCTATTGCTCCTTTGATCATTTGTTTACCTGGACCTGTTCCTTATGACTCTGACAAGGCAGTTCCATACAACTACAATGCCACAATGATAAAGGACGGACAAGAAGTTCCTTTACCAACTCTTTCATCTGTCGTAAACATCGCTGATGTAAGTCGTGTAACAAGAAGTGGACGTGTGTATACTCCACTACCTCCAAAGCAGCCTGTTGCTCCTGCAACCAGGCAAAATCCTGTCAATACGCCAGTGGGGAATCCTGAGGAAACTCCTGTCAGTAATACAAACATTGATGTTGGTCAATCCAGTGGAACCAATGTCAATCCAGACTTTGATGAAATTTTGAAGCTTATCAAAAGAAGTGAATACAAGATTGTGGATCAGCTCATGCAGACTCCTTCAAAAATCTCAATACTTTCATTGCTGTTAAACTCAGAAGCCCACAGGGAAGCCCTGATGAAGGTCTTAGATCAAGCTTTTGTAGATCATGATGTGACTGTTGATCACTTTGATGGGATAATAGCCAACATAACTGCTTGCAACAATTTAAGCTTCTGTGATGAAGAACTCCCCGAGGAGGGCAGAAATCACAATCTTGCTTTGCACATTTCTATGAACTGTCAGTCAGACTCTTTGTCCAATGTGTTGGTAGACACCGGATCTTCCTTGAATGTGATGCCAAAGACGACTCTTGCTCGCTTGTCTTACCAAGGAATGCCTATGAAGTTCAGTGGTGTAGTTGTCAAAGCATTTGATGGATCGCGAAAATCTGTTATCGGTGAAGTCAACCTTCCCATGACAATTGGTCCCCATACATTTCAAATCACCTTCCAGGTCATGGACATTCAAGCTGCTTATAGCTGTCTGTTGGGACGACCATGGATCCACGAAGCAGGGGCAGTGACTTCTACGCTCCATCAAAAGTTAAAGTTTGTGACAAATGGAAAATTGGTAACAATAAGTGGGGAGCAAGCCTTAATGGTGAGTCATTTATCCAATTTCTCTTTCATCGGTGCTGATGATGTGGAAGGAACTCAGTTCCAAGGTCTCTCTTTAGAAGACGAGTCTTCCAAAAAGAAAGCATCAATCTCTTCTTACAAAGAGGCAGTAAAAGTAGTGAAAGATGGAACTACCACTGGCTGGGGGCAAGTTGTGATCCCGACCAAGAATGAAACTAGAGCAGGTCTCGGATGTTCACCAACATTCTCAAACTGCACCAAGAAGGATGAAACCCTTCGTCCGATCAAAGAAACGTTCCATAGTGGAGGGTTCCTTAACCCAATTCCTCAAGAGGTCAATGTCCTTATTGAGGAATGCATCGAAGAAGGTCTACCTGATCCTGAAGAAGAATGGAAATGTTATCTCAATGACTCGGGATACATATCTCAGGAAGAACCATATCCCCCTTCAGAAGAATCCAAAGGCAATGAAACTGAGCCTGTTCCTGCAGAAATATGGGACACTTTGGGACAACCAAGTGGAAAATTTGATTATATGGTGAAATACACTGCACCTGAAAGTTACAAGATTGCGATTGAGGATATCCAACCAACTGGATGGGGAGATTCCTTTGAATATAATAGTCAACCAGAAGAGGCTTATCAGCCCTGTCAATTTTCTCAGCAGCCTGAAGTTACTGAAGATTTCGGATTCGATGTATCTGCCAAGGTTCATAATCCTGAAGATGGTTATTATCACATAAATGCCATTTTTGAAGATGAAGGGGAAGATGGTCCCGCAACTGACTCGGAAAGTGTCGCTGACAATGAGTCTCTTCATCCTGAAGACTGGGAAACACATCCTGAAAATTCTGAAGATTGTGACTCGTCTTATGCTCTTCAAGAAGTAGAAGAAGACCGTTTCAACTCTACAAAGAACAAGGTTGACAAACCAGGACCTTCAAATCCTGCTCGACCAGCGGTCAATGTCAATACTGAAGATAATTCTGGGGAGAATTTTCCTGAATACATAATACACAGAGGAGTTCGTTGCTACTGGAAGGCTGTCGACGTTCCGAATGTTGTTCGCCGCTCAAAGTAATCACCTCGCTGTTATTTTGACCTCCTGCCTTGCCCAAAGCAGAGAGATGTTTTATAGGGCTTTGCTTTTAAATGTTCCGCCCAAATAACTTTGTGTATAGGGCTTTGTTTTAAAAGTTTCCCTCTTTGTCCTGCCCAAGACAAATGAGTTTGTGTTTAGGGCTTTGTTTCAAAAATGAATCATAAATAAAGTGTCATTTTGAATTCCCTACATTATATGTTTTATTTTTTGCTTTTTTCTGGAAATGGTAATCCTAAAAAACCAAAAAAAAAAAAAAAAAAAAAGCTTTTCAAAAAAAATCTGCATACACTCTTGCATTCATAAATTTTCTGAAATAGATATAAATCACATGTGCAGATTTACTATTGATAAACCCATTGAATGCAATAACCCTATGCCCTCTCCCAACTTTGAGTTTCCTGTGTTCGAAGCCGAAGAAGAGGAAGAAGAGGAGATCCGGACGAGATCTCTCGGTTACTTAAGCACGAGGAAAGAGCCATTCTGCCTCACAAAGAGCCTTTAGAAAAAATCAACTTGGGTTCTGAAGAAGACAAAAAAGAAGTGACCATTGGATCGCTGCTTGATGCTGATATCAAGAGTAAGTTGACAGACCTTCTCAAAGAATATGTTGACGTGTTTGCCTGGTCCTACCAAGACATGCCTGGGTTGGATACCAATATTGTTCAGCATTACTTGCCATTGAAGCCAGAATGTCCGCCGGTTAAGCAGAAATTGCGAAGGACTCACCCTGATATGGCTAACAAGATTAAAGTGGAAGTTCAGAAACAGCTCGACGCAGGTTTTCTTGTCACCTCCGAGTATCCCCAATGGTTGGCCAACATAGTGCCAGTTCCGAAGAAAGATGGCAAAGTCAGAATGTGTGTTGACTACCGTGACTTGAACAAGGCCAGTCCAAAAGATGACTTTCCATTACCACATATCGACATGCTGGTTGATAACACTGCTAAGTTCAACGTCTTTTCCTTCATGGACGGGTTCTCCGGTTATAATCAGATCAAGATGGCTCCTGAAGACATGGAGAAGACATCTTTCATCACCCCATGGGGTACCTTTTGCTACAAAGTGATGCCGTTTGGATTAAAGAATGCAGGTGCAACTTACCAAAGGGCAATGACTACTCTCTTTCATGACATGATGCATAAAGAAATTGAAGTTTATGTGGACGACATGATAGCCAAGTCCAGCACAGAAGAAGAACATATTGAATACCTTTTGAAGTTGTTTCAACGACTAAGGAAATATCAGCTTCGCTTGAATCCTAACAAATGTACTTTTGGGGTTAGATCTGGAAAACTCTTGGGTTTCATTGTCAGCCAAAGAGGAATTGAAGTAGATCCCGACAAAGTCAGAGCTATTCAAGAGATGCCTGCACCAAAAACTGAAAAGCAAGTAAGAGGATTTCTCGGACGATTGAACTATATCTCCAGATTTATCTCTCAAATGACTGCTACTTGTGGGCCAATTTTCAAGCTTCTCCGCAAAGATCAAGGGGTTGTATGGACTGAAGATTGCCAGAAAGCGTTCGACAGTATCAAAGAGTACCTGTTAGAACCACCAATATTGATTCCTCCAGTTGAAGGAAGACCATTAATCATGTACCTTACTGTGTTAGAAGAATCCATGGGTTGTATGCTTGGACAACAAGATGAAACCGGTAAGAAGGAGCATGCCATCTATTACTTGAGTAAGAAATTCACAGATTGTGAGTCTCGTTACTCCATGCTCGAAAAAACATGTTGTGCTTTGGCTTGGGCTTCAAAACGTCTCCGCCAATACATGATCAACAATACTACTTGGTTAATCTCCAAAATGGATCCGATCAAGTATGTCTTTGAAAAGCCTGCCTTAACAGGAAGGATTGCCCGATGGCAAATGCTGTTATCCGAATATGACATTGAATACCGTGCTCAAAAAGCGGTCAAGGGAAGCATTCTCGCCGATCACTTGGCGCATCAACCAATTAATGAATATCAATCTCTCAAGTTTGACTTTCCTGATGAAGATGTCTTGTACTTGAAGATGAAAGATTGTGACGAACCGTTACCTGAAGAAGGTCCTGAGCCTGGATCAAGATGGGGCCTAATTTTTGATGGAGCAGTAAACGCTTTTGGCAATGGAATTGGGGCAATCATCATCACTCCCAAGGGTACTCATATCCCATTCTCCGCCAGATTGCTATTTGATTGCACCAACAACATCGCAGAATATGAAGCTTGTATCATGGGTCTCGAAGAAGCCATTGACTTAAGGATCAAGATCCTTGACATATATGGAGATTCCGCTCTCGTGATCAACCAAATCAAAGACAAGTGGGAAACTTACCACCCTGGCTTGATTCCTTACAGAGATTATGCAAGACGTCTGTTGACTTTCTTCAACAAGGTTGAATTGCATCATATACCTCGAGATCAGAATCGAATGGCAGACGCCTTGGCTACTCTATCTTCCATGTTCAAAGTCAATCACTGGAATGATGTGCCTAAAGTCAGAATTACGCGCCTTGAAAGGCCCGCCTATGTGTTTGCAACTGAAGCAGTCATCGATGATAAACCGTGGTTTCACGACATCAAACGCTTCCTTCAAACTCAAGAGTACCCGCTTGGGGCATCAAACAAAGATAAGAAAACTCTAAGGAGACTTTCTGGCAGTTTCTTCCTGAACGGAGATGTGCTATACAAAAGAAATTTCGACATGGTTTTGCTCAGATGCGTGGACAGACACGAAGCAGACATGTTAATGCATGAAGTGCATGAAGGGTCCTTTGGAACTCATTCAAATGGGCATGCAATGTCCAAAAAGATCTTAAGAGCAGGATACTATTGGTTGACAATGGAATCTGATTGTTACAAACACGTGAAGAGATGTCACAAGTGCCAGATCTATGCAGATAAGATCCATGTGCCACCGACTCTACTCAACGTTCTCTCATCTCCATGGCCTTTCTCCATGTGGGGTATCGACATGATTGGAATGATCGAACCGAAAGCTTCAAACGGTCATCGTTTCATCTTAGTAGCAATTGATTACTTCACCAAATGGGTCGAAGCAGCATCTTACGCCAATGTTACAAGACAAGTGGTTGTGAGGTTTATCAAGAATAACATCATTTGCCGATATGGTATTCCCAGCAAGATCATTACTGATAATGGTTCAAACCTGAATAACAAGATGATGAAAGAATTGTGTGAGGAATTCAAGATTGAGCATCATAACTCTTCTCCTTACAGACCAAAAATGAACGGCGCCGTTGAAGCTGCTAACAAGAACATTAAGAAGATCGTCCAGAAAATGGTCGTCACTTACAAAGACTGGCATGAAATGCTGCCATTTGCTTTACATGGGTACCGTACTTCAGTGCGTACTTCAACAGGGGCAACTCCCTTTTCTCTAGTATACGGCATGGAAGCTGTGCTCCCCGTAGAAGTCGAAATCCCATCAATGAGAGTCCTCATGGAGACTAAGTTATCAGAGGCTGAATGGTGTCAAAGCAGATACGATCAGTTGAACTTAATCGAAGAAAAACGTATGACTGCTCTATGCCATGGACAGTTATACCAAGCAAGGATGAAACAAGCTTTCAACAAAAAGGTTCGACCTCGTGAATTTCAAGAAGGCGACCTCGTGCTTAAAAAGATCTTGTCTTTTCAACCAGATTCTAGGGGCAAATGGTCTCCTAATTATGAAGGCCCGTATGTTGTCAAAAGAACATTTTCTGGCGGCGCCATGATTCTTGCAACCATGGATGGTGATGAACTCCCACATCCTGTGAATGCTGATGCAGTCAAGAAATACTTTGTCTAAAAAATACAAAAGAACAGCTCGGTAAGTCGAAAACCCGCAAAGGGCGACTTAGGCAAAAATGAGCGTCTCGGTGGACTGAAAACCCGAAAGGGCGGTCCAGGCAAAAATTAGAGACAATAAACAGAAAAAATTCATCCTGGTAGATTGAAAACCTGAAAGGGCAATCTAGGCAAAAATTAGGGATTTATGACAAAGTAACTGCATTAGTCTATACTTCGTCACCTGAAAAGTCTGTACTTCATCAAAGGATCTTCAATCAAATCATTATCAATCTGAAGCGACAAGCACAGTTGGAACTCAAAGTTATTAGAGGGAATAGTGGTTATTGCTTTCAATGTAGCCTTTTCCGCATAATTACCATTTCCAACTTTTGTAAATACTCCATGGAATCACGCCTTTAGCTGATTACCATCCTATTAAATAAATTTGAGCCTTGTGCCCATTTGTTTGCAATCTTTAATTTCTTTCAGCTTGCAAAATGACGCTTTAATTGTGTTATTCGTTTTTGAAAAAAAAAAGGAAAAAATAAGTTTTAAATGAATTTACTTCACTTTTCTTTTTCAAAATAAAAGCGAAATTTTCCTTTGAGTTGTGAACAACGGAAGGAACATCAGCAGTCGTCTCCATAGGACGAACAAAAAGGATTCTCCCGGAAAAAATTGTTGAGACAACGGTATTCTTGTCCCAGAAAAGAATTCTTGAAGCAATTACCCCTCGAGGTAAAGAAGCTCTTCTATCCCCAGTGAAGAAGGTCTTTTATTCCCAATGAAGAAGATCTCCAATCTCCAGTGAAGAGGTTCTTTCATCTCAATGAGAAAAGATGCTCATCTTCCCCAGAGAAGTTTAAAGCACGCAACACCATTCATCACCTGTGTTATCTACACCGTGTTGAAAAACATTTGCCAAGTATCTGGTTGTATTGCGACGTTGGTCCTTCTCCAGTATATACTTCTTTGTCTGTCAGTATTGTCAGCATGCATGCTACATTCTTGACATTCATCATTCATACATATTTGCATCATTTATACATTCTTGCATTTTTCAATGTTTGCCTCAATATTCACATGTTCAGGATATATCTATCCTCGAAAAAAGAAAAAAAGAAAAAAAAAAAAAAGAAGAAAAAGAAACAAATATGGGCGTGTCATCTCTCCAAGTAGGTTGTCACCCATAAGCAGAAAGAACATTTTGTTTCTCCAGTTCCCCACTGAGATCATTCCTCGTGGAAGAAGGTTGCTTTAGTTTCTCCTCTCCAAAACAAAGGAGAAAATCCCCATTCGAGTTCATTCCTCATGGGTACAAAGTCTTGTTTGACTATTTCTTTCCAATTCATTCTTGGTTAGAACCTTGTCTTTACCAAAGATTCAAATTCCGATTCCTCAAATAGAGTCGTGAAAAAAAAAACAGACAATAAGCAATAGCCTTATCATCTGAGCGGCTTATGTCTCTTTCAAAAGCTTTTTCCTCTCAAGGAAATCAATCATAAAGACCACTTGACAATCAGGGCCTTATTACTGTTCACAAGGCTGAATAACCAGTAATTTCCCTAGCAAAGTCTCCAGAAATCATTTTATCACTTGGCTGATAATTGATCATGTCTTCAAAACCGCTATCACGAGGCTGGTAGTCGGTAACCTTTTGTTCTGGTTATATTATTAAACATGTCTATCACAAGGCTGATAGTCGATAATATTAACCGAACCTTTGAAACTTTTTTACCTTGTCAAGTCTATCACCATGCTGATAGTCGGTAATACAGTTTCATACCTTTCACCTTCGCATTATTAAACAAGTCTATCCCCATGCAGATAGTCGATAATGTCGATAGGTAAGCTTTTCTTACAAAGCTATCATTCCCCGGTGAAGCATACACTTGCTTTCCCGAAAAGACAAAACGGATTCTCTTCCTAAAACGGATTGAGACATCCTTCCCGATCTCTTTTCCCCAGCGGAGTCAGTTTTGATATCCCTCGGTAAAGATATCCTTGCATCATTCGCAATTTTGGTATCTTAGGTCCAAAATTCGCGTCTTCTGATATTTAAGTCTCTTCCACCCTATCAAAACGAAGATTTTCAATCTTCATGTCTCAGGTTGAAGAAACTTAAATAGGGGCATCTGTCATACCCCAATTTTTGACCTAAGATACCACCTCATATCATCTGCATATGCATCATTTGCATCTCTAACAAATTGCATAGCTTGTGTTTGCTACTTGTGACTCAGCAGGATTTAATCAGGAAATCACTCATCAGTACAAGTAACAATCAATTAGGGTTTTGTTCTCCCTTCATTTCAAATGAATCATCTTCATCAACAATCAACATTTGGTCCTCAGAGATCCATCTCAACAAGCTCAAAGGCTCTGAATCGACTGAATTAGGGTTTTGACTGAAGACAGCATACTCCTGACTTTTGCTCAGAATTTGACCTAATGACTTGGGACATGACCTCAAGACCCCAAGTGCATCATTTTGACCTAATCCATTGGCTCATAACATCTCCTACACAAAGATTGATCAGACAAATCCTCAGATCAGGGTTTTGAACTATCAGGGACTGAAATCAGGGATCACATTTGGGAAACCATAAAAACCCCCAGGAAGTCAATCAAAGGTTTCAATCATCCTCAAATAATCCCTATGACAATATCCCATGGAAATTACATCTCAATTCAAGATCCACAGTCATCAATTTCATCAGGTCGACAATTAGGGTTTTTGACCTAATTCACTGAATAACTGACTTTTTAATCAGGACATGGTGTCACAACTCAAACCATGGCTCAATATCCTCTAATGCTTCAATATGATCCATTCATACCATTCATATGGTGAGGATAGCCTGTTTCATTTGAAATCTCCAGAAACGCGATTCGTCTGAAAAAGTCAACTCAACAAGATCACCATTGACTTTTGGGGAATTTTGGTCAACCATGACTTTTGAAGTTTTGAATCATCAATATATGATATATGAAGTCATTTGATCAAGAAAAATCAAGAAAATCAATCAAGAATCAAAAAGTCAAAGTTTGACTTTTCATACTTAGAAAAATTTCTAAGTGTTTTTCATGGTTTTTTCCAAACTTTGAAAGGGAATTTCTCAAAATTTCACCTACAAACTGAAAAAAACTTCCAACATGAAAGTTGTAGATTTTGATCCAATAAACAACTTTGACACATATAAATTTTTTCCATAAGATCAACCATTTAAGAGATATGGTGCTTCAAAGTTGGTACTTTTTGAAAAATCCACTTAAAACTTCATTTTTCTCAAAGTTCATGGATCTTTTTCACCCACTTCCTTAAGGATCTTGAAGAAACTTTCAACTAGAGTTTTGAAGTATGTAACATGAGCTTTCCAAAATGTCCAAGAGCATGAAAAAATATGGAGTGTAGCCATGGTTTTGAATTTTGTCATTAGAGGTCATTATGCATGAAATTTCAAGCCATTTTCTCACAAAGTTCTTATACTATATAACCAATAATGCAAGAAGTAATCAATGCAATATATATATTATCATTTGAGATAGGATTTGAAGAAGATAAGAAGCATTAACCATGGTTAAGCTTTGTAATCATTTGAAAAATATTCCATTTCATCTTTTTCCACAAATGCAATTATGATTGTTTCCACTTGCTTGCCCTCCAATGCATAACTCTTTGTCTATAAATAGAGAGGCCTCACTTCATTTGCAAGGCACTCCAAAACTTGTCCAAGAACTTGTTTTCTCACTTCTTCCATTTTTACCAAGTTCTTAAGTTTTCAAAGAGGTTAGAATGCCAAATTGCCAATCTTTCAAGTTCTAACCAAAGGAGTCATCCAAACTTCTTCCAAATACCATTTAGAAGTTGTTGGAATCTTAACAGAACCAATTCAAAGCCAAAGTTCACCTCTCCCAATTCAAAATTTTTCAAGAAAAACTTGAAACTCGAATTTTAGGTTCAAGGCCAATTCAGTGAGATATAAACACTCAAACACCTTCCTCATGTATCACTGAACCTAACCCGATCATTTCCAAGCTTTGAATCTTCAAGAACACTCACCCAGAAGCCACGGTTGGTTCAAACAAAAACTAGCACGAATTCCATCATACCTGCATCTTTAACAAGATATAATTCCATATTTGTGTTTGGTTAAGTGCTCTGATCATTTCTGGAGCTTTAATTTGAGTTTAATGGCCGTTTGAAGCATCCACCATTTTAGGGTTCTTAAGCTCAATTTTGGGATTCTTCGTTTTAGGCAAAATCTGGAAAAACTAAGGGCATATTTGAACTCAGGGGACAATTTTAAGTCGAACCATGGTCTTATAATTCATTTATATTGCGTTTTCCTTAATGTTTGATTTGCAGGACCTTTACCCACGGAAAAAAACTGTAGCTAAAACCTTTAGCTACAATTGCAGAGCTAAAACGACGGAGGAAGCTTGAAGATGATGGCGTGGCGACGTATGATTGGCTCATTCAAATGCTGCGCGCGTTTTGTTTTGTTCTAGGTTCACGTGCTTCGCTTTCCATGCCACTTGCCATGTACCTCTCCTCTGGGCCATCAGATCCCACTTAAACTCTCATCCAACGCCTCTGAGCCTTGCAGATCCACCATAAACCATCAGCCTCGCCACACAGGATCCTGGTTTAAATATTTCTTAATTAATTTGTTTTTCTTTGCATAATTAATTAAAAATACTTTCAAAAATCCAAAAATCATTTTAATTTCACTTTTTGGTTGATAAAATATTTAATTAATTTTTGACATGAAAATATTTTATTTTTATACATAATTAATTTATTTTGTTAATTAATTAGTAATTGTGTGAATATTTGCTATTAATTAATTTTCAACCAATCAAAAACTCCAAAAAAATATTTTCTTTTTATATTTAGGTTTATACTTGTATAATCTAATTTGTGACATAAAAAAGAATTATTTTTCTTGTTAAGTTTAATTATTTGTATAATTATTTGTTTAATTATCTTATTAATTAACTTAATTCCATTCAAAAAACACAAAAAAAAATATATCTTCTCTTAGATTATTTTCTTTTGAATTTGATATCATCATATAACCTTTGTGTAATTAATCATTTGAATTTTCATGTTCTGATTTTTTATTACTGTTGCAGATCACTTGAATAATTACAATTCATTTAAGGTTTCGAGATATGTTTCTTTGTCGTCTTCTGGCTTTGTCTATTTTTCTGTCTTCCATTTGCTACAGAGGATGATCATGAAATAATTTATTTCAAGCATATCACTTGAAGACCAAGGTAACACCTCAAACTCAGAAATCCAATTTCTCATTCTTCGAGGTAAGCCTAAAGCTCAATCAACTGTTTTCACAACAGCAATCACAATTTTTTTCAAAATGATAAACCACTTCTTTTTTTAAATCCTTTTATGATTAATCAATCGATTTTCAAAATGATGTGGGGCCTCTCGAATATTAGAGAGTATAAGTCCCTTTCGTCTTTCTTTGTACAGTTTTTGTTTTAACAGAAAACTTTTTTCCAAATAAACTTCCAAACAGTTTTTTTAACAAACAAATCTTTCAACTCTTTTTTAAACCATCCACCATGTTTTATGAAAATAAAACATGGGCCTCTCGAATATTAGAGAGTATAAGTCCCTTTCCTTTTCTTTATACAGTTTTTCTTTGTACAGAAAACTCTTTCAAAACAAATCTTCAAACCGTTTTTTTCAAACAACGCGACTGTAAATAAAACGATCAACCATGTTTTGTAAATAAAACACGGGCCTCCACGTAGGTATAAGTCCCAAGCCCCTTTGTACATACCCACTCTAGTACATGAAATTAGGTATTTCATTGTACGCCTTTTGTACATAGCTCAATCTATTTGTTTTAACTTTAATAACAAACCAAAAATGAAGGTTTCTTTAAATCTTCCCAAAAATATACCACGGGCCTCCATGTAGGTATAAGTCCCAAGCCCCTTTGTAAATACCTGTTTACATAGCTTTGAATAAATTCAAGTGGACCTCTCCCCGAGTGTGAGTCCCGAGCCCTGTGTATACAAATGGAGCATGCTTACAGGTATATTTCCTTCATAAACTCCATTATACACGCACACTTTGTCATATATAACTGTTCATATAATTGTTCATGTACTTGTGCATATTTGTTTGTACTTGTTCACATTTGTGATTATGTTATATGCTTGTTCAACTTAGTACAACACTAGGTTCCCCATAGCCTCCTATTGGGCTTCGTGCAAAGAATCTCCACTAGTTTAGGTTAGGATATAGAGTATGGTTTCTCGGTGAAATCGCTCTAAGAGCTCAAACCAACTATACCATGCCTCCCCTTGGGCTTTGTACAAACGAGTGACCCTCCCATAGCCTCCTCTTGGGCTTACAATGCAAGGACCCCGGATTGTCCCTCCCATAGCCTCCTCTTGGGCTTACAATGCAAGGACCCTCGGATAGCCTCCTCTTGGGCTTCGTACAAGGACCCACGGGCTTCTTATAAGCATCCCCAATATCCAAAACAAATACCCTAGGAGATTAGACATTTTTCATCTCTATGCTAGGAGTATCTCTTATATATCATCACAAACAATCAATCGATCAAAATCAAACCTTTTTGCCACAAGGCTGGCTAATTAATCAAACTGTTTTACCACCATACTAGATGATTAATCAAAGTTTTTGTCACAAGGCTGACTTCATTGAAACTTTTGCCACAAGGCTGGCTGATTAATCAAAGTTTTTGTCACAAGGCTGACTTCATTAAAACTTTTGCCACAAGGCTGGTTAAACAAACAAAAACATCTTTATCATTCTAAGCACCCTAAGTGGCATGGCCCCGGGCTTATAATGAAAAGATTTTTAAACAAAATCAAACAGATGTATGTGATGATATAGATTAGATACATCTAGCATTTAGACGACATTTGTCTATTTTCCTTTGCTTCCACTAGCATAAGTGGGAACTACGATTGCTCTGACTTTCTCAACATCCCTTTGAGAATACGTAGGCACAAGGTCGATCCTTGGCGAGCAAAACAAAACAAAAAAAAACCATTCAAACCTTAGCACCCGTAGACCCCGAGCTACAGATGCTCTGATTCCCTCTAAGGGATATGTATGCAGAGGATCGCGATGATCTTTGCGAGCATAATCAAACAAACACCTTAGGTCCCACCTATTTCACAAGAACCTCCACCGCAACAAGAATGGAATAAAACATAACAAAGAAACCTATAGAGTACTATAGATACGTTGGGTGCTAATACCTTCCCTTCGTATAACCAACCCTCTTACCCAAAGATCTCTCCCCCCACTTTTAGGTTATTGCAGCTTTTTTCCTTTTCCTCCTTTGGAAATAATAAAAAGTTTGGTCGGTACAAAAGAAAAATCATTTTTTTTGAGCACTCGAGCCCAAAGAAGGCATCAGGTGTCTCATCCACAAAAAAGAGGAAAAAAAAACGATTTTTCGCCCGCGACAGATACCTCAGACGGTTCCACAATGATCAACTTTCAAAATCTAAAGCAGAAAAAACTTTGGACAAGTTCCGTAGCAATCATCCTCCTAGACTTAAAGCGGTAACCTTGGACGGTTCCGAAACAGTCAACACAAAGACTTTCAAATCCTTCATCAAGATATAATCAATGGATTCGTTCTGATGAACAAACCCTCAACACATTTTCCAGGTGGCATCTGAAAGCCCATCTCAGGTAATGTTTCAATCTGCCAACAACATTTCGCAGACGACATTCAAATGCAACTTCCAACATCTCTTCTGATCAAGGTAAGTGCAAATTTTCAGGGCATCTAAATATTCAATCATCTTCTACCTTCAGATTTCAGACAATCTCTTCAGGTTTAAGAAGATTGAATAGGGGCAACTGTTATACCCCAAAATTTGCCCGCATCTTTTTTCAAGAAAACTCCAATTTGAAAATTAAGAGTCTCATATAATCATGGATTTTTATTTCAACAAATATCCTGACATATGAAATACTTAGTTTTTAGAATTTTTCTTATACAGTAATTTGGCTTGCAGTTGAATTTATTCTTACGCAAACGCCAAATACTGTTTATTACTTCACACATGCTATTTATTTATTTACAGATAAATAGTACTGACACAATTGGTACAGAGTTAAATCTTTTTGCAGGCGCAGAATCAGGAAACTCAGATTGTACTGGTAACAAGTAGATTATTATTATCTTTTGTTTCCCACTAATTTTTGTACTATATTCCATTATTTTCAAAAATCTTTTCAAATCTCTTTTTCAAAAATCAAATCCTAACTTTATTCTCTACATCTCTCTTTTTCCCAACACTATCATACACTTTCTTTCAAATCTTATTTCCACTCAAATTTTCCTTTTGTACGGAATCACATCATTCCCCAACGTCTCTATCCTTCTTTCCACTCTATAAATACCTCTCATTTTTTCATAAAAATCTCACATCAAATTCTAATTCATCTCTCAAATTGCTACTTCATAATCCATCCTTTCTTCTTCCCCGACAAAATGGCGAAGCGGTGGGAAACGTGTTTTCTTATGGTCATCACCATTGCTACGGTGATCATGTCTTTCTTCTGTCTACATAGCCCGGAACACTGTGGACCTGGGATGCTTATGCTCCCAATCATCTACATGTTACTATTTGTAGCATGGGTTATCAATCGTCATTCTTAAAATTTGCTGTATTTCTTATTTCTTAAATGTACCGTTTATTCGTACTGTTCAATATAGTATGTAATATTTGTACTGTCAGTATTAAATGTTGTACTATTTGTCATAATATTGCTTAATTACTCAGATAATATTTTGTGTGTTTTCTGCCAGTCAAATATTCATTTTTCTGTGCATTAAATGATTTTCAGGGTTACTATCGGTAATTTTGCCCGCATACAGTAAATATTAGTTATTTATTATGTCTATGTTTTTTTAAAAAGTCATGTAAATAAACTTTCATTTTTCACATAAAAAAAAACAAAAACAACAAAAAAGAAAATTAACTTTGACTGTTGATTTTTCACTCTAACTGCTACGTCAATACCTGAACAGTCAGTTGACAGCCAAACTGCTGGGAGTACAATTCTCAGTGTTTTGTACCATCAATCAAATCAATATTTTGCAATTCAAAATTCCAAGATTTTTGTTCTAGAAGTCTTCTGAATATCACGCGATTAGCAGAGACTCAACACTGCACAAAAATCAGGTACGCTTAACTGTCTCCTACACAAACAGTCCCTGACTAGGGTTTTCTTGTTTTTACAGGAGAAACAAGTTTTTGAGACCTAAAATGGATTTCATGCACATCCATATATCTCAAAGTACCATCATACAAATTTTCAAACTTCAATTCACTCAGACGCACCGTCAGCAGCTCAAACAGTCAACAGACGACCCGTTTGACCAAAAAAGTCAACAGACAGTCAAAAATGAAATTTTTTGTCAAAATCCATATTTTGTCAAAGGATTCATCATTTGATCATTGGATGATCATAATTCATCAAGGAAAGATCAAAAATCAACAAAACCCTAAGATTCAAAATTAGGGTTTTTGCCTGAAAAGTCAACTCAACTTTGACTGATCATAACTCTCCCATCCTTCATCCAAAAAATTCAAACCAAAGCTCATTTTGAAGGAAATTCAATTATCTTTCAAATGCAATTGATCCCATGGTCATTGCATTCACCATTTGAAAAATATGACCAAAGACATTACAGGTCATTTTCAAAGTCAACAAAAAGACACTTTTTTCAAAAGACACACAAGGAGCATCAAAAATCATTTTGACATGAGACCAAAGACATTGGTTAGAGGACTCTTTGAGGTTTCCAAAAAGTGCAAGAACTCCTTCATATGACAAAAATTGAGGGATTTACACCTTGTTGAAGTTGGCTAAATTTTGGAAAATGCATAAAAACAACATTGCTCAAAAATGCATTTTTTCCAAATGGGGCCAAGTTTTCATGGTTCAAACATGTTTGCCATGTTATTATGGGCCTCCCACGACCAAGACAAGGCCCACTCCATTTTTTATTCATTTTTGGTTTAATTTTATCACATATAAGATTAAATTAAAAAAGAAAAATGGATGGATAAAGAATAGCTTACAAACCAAGCATGACTCATCAAGAGAATCATTCAACTCTGCCCCAAGCCAAGTACAAACAGAAGGAGGGTGGAAAATCAAGCCATGGTGGCTTAAATGCAAAGCTACTCATGTTGAAAAAGTCAAGATTCCACAAAGCTAATGAATGCTTCTTAGCTTCACTTCCAAGCAGCTCTTGGCCTATAAAAGAGCTATCATACTTCAGCAATCAAGGAGACACGAGTTCATAGCCAGTAGAATGCTTGTAACATATTTGTAACAACTTGAATTTTTCAAAGAAATTTAAAATTCGAATTTTAATTTCTAGCTTGTTTCAGTTCAAACTAAACACTTAAATACAATCCTCAATCATCATTGAACATATCCCAATCAGTTTCAAGCCTTGAAGCACTCAGAATCATCCATTATACCTCACGGTTTGTTCAAACTAAAACCAAGTTATATCTCATAACACACGCATATCTAGCAAGATGTAGATATATATTTGAACTTAGTGTGGTGTGTAGATCGTTTCTGGAAGTTTAATTGAGCTTTGGATGCTTGTATACGAATCTACCATTTTAGGGTTTTCCAGCTCAAATTTAGGGTTTTTAGTTAGAGCCAAAATCAGAACAAATTAAGAGCATGGTTGAATTCAGTGGAACAAGACGAATCGAATGGACATATCGCGCCAAATTTCTTTTCAGGTTTACCCTTATTCGCTATTTTGCAGGTCTGAAGCTCATCAATTACAGCGCTTTTTTCATAAAAGCGCTATTAAAGGTCCTGGCGAGAGGTTGAAGACGATGAGGTGTCCTCACCTCATTGGACAGCACGCGCGCGTTTTTTTAAATTAACCTTTGGTTTCAGTGTTTGCAGGCGTGTCATAAGTGGTGGACCCTCACAATCTGAGCCATCAGATCTCATTTATTAATTCATCCAACGCATCAGAATGAAGCCCTATACCATGGACTTTATTTAAATACCACACTGGATCATTAATTATATATTTCTATTTTTATTTTAATTTCTTTGCAAAATTAATTAAAAATAGTTTCAAAAATCCAAAAAATACCCAAAAAATATTTTTAAGTTTCTAAAATAATATTTTATTTTCTGAAATAAAAATATTTTATTTTTCTTCATAATTTCAATATTTTGCATAATTAATTAGTATATATTTATATATTTGCTTTTTAATTATTCTAACCAATCAAAAAATCATAAAAAAATTGTTCTTTATATAAAATATTGTTTATATATTATAGACTAATTTTGTACATATTTTGAATAATTTTCTCTTTAATTTTTAATTATTTGTATAATTATTTGTATAATTATGTATTAATTAGCTTAATCAATTTCAAATCAATTTCAAAAATTCCAAAAAAATTAGTTTTGTTTTAAAATTAATTGACAAATATTTTGTACATATTTTAAACTTAATTTCTAGGTTTAAATCTATTTTCATTTTTTTTTCTTCATTTTAATTTAATTAATCATGCATTAATTATAATTAAAATCAATCATAAAAAATCCAAAAATATGTCTTTTATTTTTCTTGCAATTTAAATTCCTAGATAAATGTATAGGATGTCAAAATCATGTAAATAGGCTTAGTTTACATTTCCTGCACAATCGATGTAATAGCGTAGATTTACTTTCCGCACTTTACATTTCCGCATTTTAATTTCCAGCAAATATAAACTGCGTGTATGTCAAAGATAAAATTGAACCGTTAGATCACTAACTTCAAAGATAAAATATCTGAATCCAATCACAATCACACTTGCACCTCTTAAGGTAATCCCTTCTCATTCTTTTCAAAATCAAAGTCAAAATTCTACTGTTTCGAGTACAAAATCGAACCTTTTGTTTGTATCCGGTGAAAGGATAGATTTTTAAAGGAAATAGGATAAAGACCTTACAACTCAGGGTAGACCTCCTAGTTTGCTTGCTCAAATCAAAACAAACAAAATTCTCATACACTGTTGTTTTTCAAAACAAAACTTTCCAAAAAGACAATATTTTGTATACATCCAAACACGGATCATTACAAAGTTAGCGTTCTTTTCAAAACATCTTTCGAAAGATAAACAAACATTTTGTATACATCCGCACAAGGATCATTACAAATTCAATTTACAAAGGTATTTGAAACCACATATGAGCATTCTAAAGCAATTGAAAAGTGATCGAAAAACAAGTGAGCTAAGCAAACTTAAGAGCCCATGGATAACCATGGATACAAAGGGTGCTAACACCTTCCCTTTGTATAACCTACCCCCTTACCCAGAATTTCTTAAAGGTCTTTTTTCTGTTTCTTTTATAAACCTTTCCTTAATTGGATAAAATAAAAGGTCGGTGGCGACTCTGTGAATTTTCAAAAATGCGAAAGCATAAGCGATAAAAAAGAGTCAGTTCACGTATCTCTCCCGCTCAGAGGTATGGCCCAAAAAACAGAGGTCTACAAGTGGGTCTTCAGAAACAAGCTAAGCGAAAAAGGAGAAGATTTAAGGAACAAAGCCAGACTGGTTGCTCAGGGCTATAGTCAGCAAGAAGGGATTGACTATACAGAAACCTTTGCACCAGTGGCCAGGTTAGAATCTATTCGCTTATTGTTTTCTTTTGCCACTCAACATAACATCACTCTGTATCAGATGGATGTTAAGAGTGCCTTCTTAAATAGTTATATAGATGAGGAGGTCTATGTCCACCAACCTCCCGGTTTTGAAGACTCTAAGTCTCCAGATCATGTTTTTAAACTAAAGAAATCATTATACAGATTGAATCAAGCTCCTAGAGCTTGGTATGAAAGATTAAGTTCTTTCCTTCTGGATAATGGTTTCACTAGAGGAAAAGTGGATACTACTCTCTTTTGTAAAACCTTTAAAAAGGATCTTTTAATTTGCCAAATTTATGTTGATGATATTATCTTTGGAACATCTAATGCTACAATTGGAAAGGAGTTTGCTAAGTCTATGAAGGCTGAGTTCGAAATGAGCATGATGGGAGCACTCAAGTATTTCCTTTGGAACCAGATCAATCAAACATCAGAAGGAACATATGTTCATCAAACCAAGTATGTGAAAGAACTTCTAAAGAATTTTAATCTTTCTGAAAGCAAAGAAGCAAAGACTCTTATGCATCCAACGTGTATCTTAGGTAAGGATGAGGTAAGTAAGAAGGTAGATCAGAAGTTGTACAGAGGTATGATTGGATCTCTTATATATCTTACTACTTTTTGACCTGATATTTTGTTCAGTGTTTGCCTGTGTGCAAGATTCCAATCAGATCCTAGAGAATCTCACTTAGCTACTGTTAAGAGAATTATGAGGTATCTGAAAGGTACTACTAATGTTGGTTTAGTCTACAGAAGATCTGAAGAATACAACTTAGTAGGCTTTTGTGATGCTGATTACGCTGGAGATAGAATCGAAAGAAAGAGTACTTCTGGAAGTTGTCAATTTCTTGGAAGTCATCTGATCTCCTGGTACAGCAAGAAGCAAGCTACAATTTCCCTCTCTACAACAGAAGCAGAATATGTTGCTGCTGCTGGATGTAGTACATGTGAATACAAGATTACAATCACAAAGATGTTTTTGATTCATGGCAAACTCAATAAGCATACAAGCAACAAGGTGGAAGCAGAAAACTCAAAGAAAAGCAAGCATTGATCACTCATGTCAGAACAGGTCGACCTATTATGCTTATAGGTTGACTCAACACAAGCAAAACAAGAAGAATGCAGAAAAGCAGCAGTTAGGTCGACCTACTGTCAACCTAGGTCGACCTAAAATGGAGAAAAATCCATATACTTCTGCTAGGTCGACTCACACATCATCTAGGTCGACCTAAATTGATGAAATTTACATACCAGTCTGCTAGGTCGACCTACACAACAACTAGGTCGACCTAATCTGAGAAAATGTCCCCAGAATGCATTTGAAGAGGATTCTGGTCGACCTACTCCTTAAACAGGTCGACCTAACTGGGAGCAAAATTCTGCAAGCACTGCTAGGTCGACCTAAGCTCTACAAGAGGTCGACCTAACTGATCAAGAATGCCAAAAATTCTGTTTCTCTCATCTCCAACTGTTAAGCTATCATATATATTATCAAAGGTTCATTATTCAAAGTAACACCAACGACTGAAAGATACACAAACGCTTCTCATCTTCGTTCTTCATCATCTCCAACACAATTACACATAATCATTCTTGCGTTGCGGGTTAGTGATGAGTTCGATAACGTCCATGGAACGGAATTGAAGATTCCTAGTGGGTGAAGGTTTGTGGGGTTTGTTGGTGAATAAAATCTGCGGGTTTTGTCCTCCACGACGGGTGGTTCTTGGGGGTTTTTATCAAGAGACGTTCATTGAGGATTCGGCTGAGTGTAACGATTGAGGAACGGGGAGTTCAAGGAATCAAGACACTGCAGAAGGGAATCAAAGTGAAGCTCTTGGATAACCTTGATCTTGCTCAAGATTAAGGGGGAAGAAGATTCAAAGGATCGACATAATTGGTTTATCGTTTATCGCTTTGTTATCTTCTTTGTATATACTACTTTCAACATTAATGAAAGATTACCCAATTTCAATTTGGAATTGGGGGCAGACGTAGTCGTAGCGAGGACGATCGACGAACTGCCTAAACAAATATCGTGTTCTTGTCGCTTTTACTTTTTCATTTACATTCTGTTCATATTTGGTTATAATAGCAAATTGATCAACGATTCGAGTGTTAAGATTGTGAATTAAGAACCTATATAAACATCACAATCCATCACATATTGAATCACCATCAATTTGATCATTATCACCAAGTGTTTGTATATTTGTTTCTATCACTCTTACTGCATTGCAAATATTGTCCATCATACAAGAAGTTAATCTGATTTTCAATAAGAGCAACGCTTTGATTCTGCAACATATACTCTTATCACTTATCTCAAGTCTTCGACTGGTTTTAAACACATATACAATCGTTTCGATAGTGGTTCGGAATAGACGCGAGTCGATTCAGAATCACTTCCGCTGAAAAGTCGTTTAACTCCGCAAAACTGTGAACGATCTATTCACCCCCCCTCTAGATCCTAAGGCCAGCGTCTAACAAGTGGTATCAGAGCCTGGTTTATTCCGTGCTACGTGAAACACTTATTGGAAAGATGGCTTCCGGACCTAAAGGGGCTCACAATAGAGCTCCAGTTTTCAATGGTGAAAACTATGGCTATTGGAAGGATTGTATGTGTGTCCACATCAATGCAATTGATAGGAACATCTGGACAGCTATTGTCAATGGTCCCTTTCAGATCACCATGACAAATGCAACTGGTGCAGTTGTTCCAAAACCAGAAAATACTTGGGATGCTGAAGATGAAAAGAGATATGCATACGATTGGAAAGCGAGAAATATTCTAACCTCAGCTCTAGGAGTTGATGAATACTATCGCGTTTCCCATTGTAGATCAGCTAAAGCTATGTGGGACACATTGCAAGTTGCCCACGAGGGAACGGATGATGTCAAACTAGCTAGGATCAATACGTTAACTCAGGAGTTCGAACTCTTCCACATGGAAGATGGTGAATCCATCGAAAACATGCAGAAGAGATTCGTTCATCTGAAAAATCGGTTAAATTCTCTTGATAGACCTGTTTCCAATGCAGTTGCTACTAACAAAATCTTAAGATGTTTGAACAGGGAATGGCAACCCAAAGTTACAGCAATAAAGGAAGCAAATGATCTAAACACTTTAGACATCACAACTCTATTTGGTAAACTAGAGGAACATGAACAACACCTTAAATGCCTTGACATGCATGAGAAAAGGACAAAGAAAGAAAAGAACATGGAGAAAGAGGTAGAGAAGAAGTCAATAGCTCTAAAAGCTTCGAGCTCCAAGACCTCAAAACGAGAGCCAAAGGATAGTGACACAAGTGATGACGAAGACTCCGATGATGAGGAAATGGGACTGTTTGTGCGAAGATACAACAAATATCTAAAGAAAAATGGAGCAAAACATTCCGACAAAGGCTTGATCAACTATAGAAAGCAATCAAACATGTTCAAACAAGATGACGACAACAAGGGAAAAATCAAAGGTCTTTGCTTCAATTGTGGGAAAGCCGGTCACTACAAACCGGATTGTCCATACCTTAAGAAAGAAAAGGAGAAGAACCAAAGCAAAGGTCATAACAAATCTAAAAGAGCCTACATAGCATGGGAAAGTGATTCATCTAGTGAAAGCTCATCAAGCGATGAAGAAGAATCAGCAAACCTATGTTTCATGGCTCATCAACACAAGAAAAAGAAAGCTGTAAGTCATCTTAAACCTGAACTCGTAGATAAGGTATCTCATTCTCAACTAAAACTTGCTTTTGAAGAATTACATAGAGATGCAATTAAAGCTTTCAAACTTTTGGCCTCAAATAAGAAAATATTTTCATATCTTGAATCAAAAGTTGAGAAAATCGAAAAGGATATGGAAGCTTTAAAACAATCTATGCTAGACATTCAAAAGGACAAAGTTGAAATAGATCCTACATCATGGTTTGGTTGTGAGACATGTCACATTTGGCAAAAAGAAGTAAGAGATCTAAAAGCCAAGTTAGACAAGGCTCTACAACCAAAAGTGACTTTTGCGGTTGATCCAAATAAGTTCAAAAGATCGTATACTCCTTTATATAGTAAATACACTTTTGTACCAAAAGTATCAACTAGCAAAACTCCATATTCTCATCATATTACCTATCATTATTGTTGCAAAAAGGGACATACCATTGAAAAATGCAAATTTAGGAGAATTTTAGTTCCTAAAGGAGTATTTCAATGGTTGCCTAAGTGCAACAAATTGTGTACTCACTACCAAGGACCCAATGAAAATTGGGGACCTCCCTCTTTAAATTAATCTTGCAGGAAAAGTGTCTTGACATTGCCGAAAGGTTGTGGTTCCTTGATAGCGGATGTTCAAGACACATGACTGGAGACCTATCTCTTTTCGTTGAGTTTCAAGCAAAGAAAAAGGGGTATGTCACCTATGGAGATAACAATCGGGGAGCCATACTTGGTAAAGGAAGTGTAGGTAACCCTTCTACCACTACTATAACTGATGTGCTGCTAGTAGAAGGTCTTAAACATAATCTTTTAAGTATAAGTCAATTGTGTGACAAAGATTTTAAAGTAATGTTTACAAATTCTGGCTGCACAATAGAACATACTAAGAAAAGAGACATTATGTTTAAGGGCTTAAGAGTAAACAACATCTACATGCTAAACTTGGATGAGGTATCTAAGTCTAGTACCAAGTGTCTAGTTGCTCTGAGCGAAGACTCATGGCTTTGGCATAGACGTCTCGCCCACATAAATTTTGACTTACTTAATAAGGTTGTCTCAAAAGATTTAGTAATCGGCTTACCTAAAATAAAGTTTTCAAAAGATCATCTATGTGATGCTTGTCAAAAGGGAAAGCAAACAAAAATCTCTTTTAAATCAAAGAATGTGGTTTCAACATCACGCCCTCTTGAACTACTTCACATGGATCTCTTTGGCCCTTCAAGGACTAAAAGCATAGGTGGAAACACCTATGGTTTTGTCATTGTCGATGATTACTCGAGACTTTGTTGGACAATCTTTTTACCTAGTAAGGATCAAACTTTTCCAGCTTTCACACAGTTTGCAAGATTATGTCAAAACAAAATGAACAACAAAATAGTTGCAATTCGAAGTGATCACGGTGGAGAGTTTGAAAACATTCTTTTTGAAAAATACTGTGATAAACATGGAATTGAGCATAACTTTTCAGCTCCTAGAACACCTCAACAAAACGGAGTAGTTGAACGTAAAAACCGGGTTCTAGAGGAGCTGGCAAGAACAATGCTGAATGAGGGTAATCTACCAAAGTATTTCTGGGCTGACGCGATTACTACAGCATGTTATGTTTTGAATAGGATAATAATACGTCCTATACTGAACAAAACTCCCTATGAATTACTAAAAGGTAGAAAACCAAATGTATCTCATCTCCATGTATTCGGTTGCAAGTGTTTTGTTTTGAACAATGGTAAGGATAATCTTGGTAAATTCGATGCTAAAGCTGATGAGGGCATATTCCTTGGTTACTCACAATCTAGCAAAGCATATCGGATATATAATAAGAGATTACTTATAGTAGAAGAGTCAGTACACGTGTCTTTTGATGAATCTTATGCAAAATATGTCGAGAAAGGTCTTTCATTTAATGGTGCAGGTCCGTCCACTGAAGACATTGTCAAGGATAAGGAAGACGAGAATGAAAGTATTGTAAAGAAAGATGCTGAGAGAGAGAAAGATGAGTCTCACAATGAAAATGAAAAAGAAAGCATCTCAAACAATGAAGAACTTCCCAAGGCCTGGACAAATGTGAAAGACCATCCAATTGACAATATAATAGGAGACATTTCAAGGGGCGTTACAACACGCTCAAAGATAAGTAACTTCTGTCATCATTTTGCTTTTGTTTCACAAGTTGAGCCGAAAAACGCTAAGGACGCATTACTTGATGAGCATTGGCTAATGGCCATGCAAGAAGAATTAAACCAATTTAAACGGAATGATGTTTGGGACTTAGTCCCTCATCCGGGAGATCATCAAGTAATAGGCACTAGATGGGTTTTTCGTAACAAACTTGATGAAAACGGCGTTATTACTAGAAACAAAGCTAGATTAGTTGCCCAAGGTTATAATCAAGAGGAAGGTATTGATTATGAAGAGACATACGCTCCTGTAGCACGTCTCGAAGCTATTCGTCTCTTACTTGCTTATGCTTGTTCTAAAGACTTCAAACTATTCCAAATGGATGTTAAAAGTGCCTTTCTAAATGGCTATATAAATGAAGAAGTCTATGTTGCTCAGCCACCCGGCTTTGAGAATTACATGTATCCAACTCATGTCTATAAGCTGAAATGTGCTCTATACGGTCTTAAACAAGCCCCTCGGGCTTGGTACGAACGTTTGAGCAAATTTCTCCTTAGTCAAGGGTACTCTAGAGGTAAAGTTGACACTACTCTCTTTATTAAAAGAAAAGATAAAGATATTCTCTTAGTCCAAATTTATGTAGATGACATTATATTTGGGTCGACTAATGCAAAACTTGTCAAAGATTTTTCTAAGCTTATGCAGAGTGAATTTGAGATGAGTCTCATGGGTGAACTAAATTTCTTCCTTGGCCTACAAATCAAGCAACTCAGTCATGGAACGTTTGTGAATCAAACAAAATACTGTACGGAGCTGCTCAAAAGATTTGGAATGATTGAAGCAAAAGAAATTGACACACCTATGGCAACAAATACTAATCTAGATAAAGATGAAAAAGGTAAAGAGGTTGACGTGAAATTATACCGAGGTATGATAGGTTCACTATTGTATCTTACTGCCTCAAGACCAGACATCATGTTTAGTGTGTGTATGTGCGCAAGATATCAATCTTGTCCAAAAGAATCTCACTTGAAAGCTGTCAAAAGAATTCTGCGATACTTACGTGGAACTACTACATATGGCCTATGGTATCCAAAGGGAAATGGGTGTCATTTGGTAGGATTCTCTGATTCAGATTTTGCTGGCTACAAATCCGATAGAGAAAGCACCAGTGGAACGTGTCATCTATTCTCAAATTCATTAATAAGTTGGCATAGCAAGAAACAAGTATCGGTTGCATTATCTACTGCTGAGGCAGAATATGTAGCTGCTGGAAGCTGCTGTGCACAAATATTATGGCTCAAGCAACAACTTCTTGACTTTGGTATTAAGCTTGATCGCATACCTATCATGTGCGATAACACAAGTGCCATAAACTTGAGTAAAAATCCTGTCTTACACTCACGTACCAAGCATATTGAAATAAGACATCACTTTCTACGAGATCATGTAGAAAAAGGAGACGTTACATTTGAACATGTAGAAAGCAAGAAGCAACTAGCTGACATCTTCACCAAACCTCTAGCAACGGAGCAATACTTCAACATTCGTAGGGAATTAGGGATACTCGATATCTCTAATTTGGGCTAATTACGTTTGTTCTCTCTTAATATTATTCCTTTACTTTATATATATATATATATATATATATATATATATATATATATATATATATATGTTTTCTTTTGCTAACATTTTTCTTAGCGTAAAGGTAGTTCATCATCTAGCCAGGCGTCATTCCACATTGATTAAAGGCTGCCATTAAAGTTGAGAAAGCGGTAACGTTATTGTTGTTCACTTCCAAAAATATTATTGATACTATAATATGCTATCAATTAACATGCTTATATTGACTTCATACATATATCGCTCTTGCTCATTTGACTCTCATGCTATAACTGGCTACCTTTTTATGAATGCTAGCATTTTATCTATGTTTCTCTCGTTACTCTTCTCTTTTCGTTGTATCTCTTTTTGATGTTGACAAAGGGGGAGATAGATGCTGAGTGTACGGGGGAGCTTTGTTGAGAGATTGCCTTGTTGAGAAATAGATGCTGAATGTACGGGGGAGCATTGTTGAGTCTTTATCTCTTACTACCAAAGCCTCGACTACTGGTTTGCCATCATCAAAAAGGGGGAGTATGTGAATACAAGATTACAATCACAAAGATGTTTTTGATTCATGGCAAACTCAATAAGCATACAAGCAACAAGGTGGAAGCAGAAAACTCAAAGAAAAGCAAGCATTGATCACTCATGTCAGAACAGGTCGACCTATTATGCTTATAGGTTGACTCAACACAAGCAAAACAAGAAGAATGCAGAAAAGCAGCAGTTAGGTCGACCTACTGTCAACCTAGGTCGACCTAAAATGGAGAAAAATCCATATACTTCTGCTAGGTCGACTCACACATCATCTAGGTCGACCTAAATTGATGAAATTTACATACCAGTCTGCTAGGTCGACCTACACAACAACTAGGTCGACCTAATCTGAGAAAATGTCCCCAGAATGCATTTGAAGAGGATTCTGGTCGACCTACTCCTTAAACAGGTCGACCTAACTGGGAGCAAAATTCTGCAAGCACTGCTAGGTCGACCTAAGCTCTACAAGAGGTCGACCTAACTGATCAAGAATGCCAAAAATTCTGTTTCTCTCATCTCCAACTGTTAAGCTATCATATATATTATCAAAGGTTCATTATTCAAAGTAACACCAACGACTGAAAGATACACAAACGCTTCTCATCTTCGTTCTTCATCATCTCCAACACAATTACACATAATCATTCTTGCGTTGCGGGTTAGTGATGAGTTCGATAACGTCCATGGAACGGAATTGAAGATTCCTAGTGGGTGAAGGTTTGTGGGGTTTGTTGGTGAATAAAATCTGCGGGTTTTGTCCTCCACGACGGGTGGTTCTTGGGGGTTTTTATCAAGAGACGTTCATTGAGGATTCGGCTGAGTGTAATGATTGAGGAACGGGGAGTTCAAGGAATCAAGACACTGCAGAAGGGAATCAAAGTGAAGCTCTTGGATAACCTTGATCTTGCTCAAGATTAAGGGGGAAGAAGATTCAAAGGATCGACATAATTGGTTTATCGTTTATCGCTTTGTTATCTTCTTTGTATATACTACTTTCAACATTAATGAAAGATTACCCAATTTCAATTTGGAATTGGGGGCAGACGTAGTCGTAGCGAGGACGATCGACGAACTGCCTAAACAAATATCGTGTTCTTGTCGCTTTTACTTTTTCATTTACATTCTGTTCATATTTGGTTATAATAGCAAATTGATCAACGATTCGAGTGTTAAGATTGTGAATTAAGAACCTATATAAACATCACAATCCATCACATATTGAATCACCATCAATTTGATCATTATCACCAAGTGTTTGTATATTTGTTTCTATTACTCTTACTGCATTGCAAATATTGTCCATCATACAAGAAGTTAATCTGATTTTCAATAAGAGCAACGCTTTGATTCTGCAACATATACTCTTATCACTTATCTCAAGTCTTCGACTGGTTTTAAACACATATACAATCGTTTCGATAGTGGTTCGGAATAGACGCGAGTCGATTCAGAATCACTTCCGCTGAAAAGTCGTTTAACTCCACAAAACTGTGAACGATCTATTCACCCCCCCCCCCCCTCTAGATCCTAAGGCCAGCGTCTAACAGTACACAGATGCTCTTGATGAAGAGTCAGTTAGAAGATTATCAAATATTTGAGAGTAACATTCCTATCTCCTGTGATAATACTTCTGCTATCGGTTTATCTAAGAATCCAATATTGCATTCCAAAGCTAAACATATTGAGATTAAACATCATTTCATTAGGGACTATGTTCAGAAGGGTGTTCTATCTTTAAACTTTGTGGATACAGACCATCAATGGGCTGATATCTTTACAAAACCCCTTGCTGAAGATAGGTTTAAGTTCATTCTGAAGAATATCAGTATGGATTTATGCCCAGAATGAGAAGATGAGACGTTCTGATGTATGAATTAGTTCTGAAATGATTTTGTTTTATCTTCTTATAAGAAGTTCTGATGTTGATCAATTAGAAGTTCTGATTCTGTTATTACTAACATTTCATTATCTAAGTTGATTCAGAATTTCTTTTAAAGCAAAACAGTTGTCCCCAGCTTTCCAGATGTTGAACACGTGTTCACTCTATTTGGACAAGTATGCGTGCAGTTGAGGAGACGCCGCCCTAGGTAACTGTGCAAATCATTTCAAATATTACGTTATCTCTCCTAACGCCATTCATCATTAAATGCATTTGATTCTATGTTTTTTCTGTAATCATGTTCATTCATAAACATATTGCATTTCATTTCAAATCTGTACCTATATAATCTCTTTTGCATAACATTTCATCTCTTTACATTCTCTCTCTCTCTCTCTTCATTCATTATCTCTTTCGTTCATCTCTCTCTTTCTCGTTTTTGCATAAACCCTAGTTTCTAAACCGAATCTCAGAGTGAATTCATGCTTCCATCCTCAAGTATTCAACACAAAATGTCTTCGGCATATCTTGTTCAACACAAATATGGATATCATCCCTTGAAGACTTGTTCTATTCCATATGATGAACTAGAAGTTCTATGCGAAACAATGGTGGATTTTGAAAATCTTTTGGAACCTGATTTCAAAACAAAGGCTGCAATACTAGTACAAGGTTGGTCAAACTACTTTGAAAGATTGGTTGGACCAGTTTATCCTCTCTTGGTTAAGGATTTCTAAACTCATGCAACAGCTACTCCAACTGCTATCATCTCCTTCGTATTAGGGCATGAAGTTGTTGCGAATGAGAAGATGATAAGGAAGCTGTATGGTCTTGATGACACAGATGGAATCACAAGTGCTCTTCCTAGTAGAGTTGATTGGGAGAAAGTTGATAGAGAATTGTCTTCCTCTGGATTCGCATCTCATCTCACTACTACTTTAAAGCCTTCATATAGAGTTTGGGCTGAGATTATTCTGGGATCTCTCTATCATAGAAAGATATCTCCTGCTGCTACGTATGTAAACCAGGATCAGAAATATGTACTTTTCTGCATTGGAAAAGGTCTAAAAGTTAATCTCTCGCACATTCTCTTTCAACATTTGAAGACAAATATTGAGGAGTCAAGAGATGAAGAACGTAAGAAGAATCCAAATTTCAAGAAGAACACTATCCCTCTTTCCAGAATGATTTCAGATATTCTGATGGAAAGTGACTTGATGGATGTTCTGAGAGCTGTTGGTTCACCCAAGTTCTTAACTGTCATACAAGGACGTATTTTGAATGCTTTTGATCTACAAAGGATGCAGATGATTGAAAAGGTAACTTCTATTCCAATAATATTTCCAGATATTCTGACTAGAAGAACCCCTATTGATAGCTTCTCTCACATGTTCAAAGAAGAGTTAGACAAGTCTGTTAAGCGCTATTTGAAGTCATGTGTCAAAGCTCAAACTTTTGTTGATCCTGCGTGGATTCGAGGGAGAACTCTTCCATCTCTGGATGAGTTGAGAAAGAAAGAAAAGAAGAAGAAAGAAAATAAATTGAAGAGAAAGGCCTCAGAAGCAGGACCTAATGCTAAGCCAGCTAAGACGAAGAAGCAACCCTTCGATCCTCTCAAGGTACAATCTAATGAATATCTTGAAAAAACATATTCATAAAGCTTTTATTGCAGATTCTTCTGCTTGTTCCTCTCAGAAAAAGCCTCCTCCTTCTGAACCCCATAATTCTTTCACAATTCCAAACAGCAACCAACCACCTCCTTCTACACAAATTCTGAACCCTCAACCACTAAATGCCATTCCCCTAACTCCTTCTGAAAATTCATCTTTATCCACCTCCTTCTCAGATTCTCCACCTTCTTTAAACCCTGCTTTGTTCTCAAGAAAATCCAAACCCTATTGTCTTATGTACCCTGATTATCGTTTCACCTTTATTCCTCCTGAACCCTCTATTGATATCTGCGTTGACCTGTTCAAGCTTAAGTTCAGAACAAGGATGGAAACTCTAGGAGATGCTCATGAATCCAAGTTGGATCATGTTGCTATTCGAAGCTTATGGAAAATCTTTAAGAAGGACTTTTCAGATTGATGCTTTGAACATCCAGAAGAAATGCTTGGCTGAGGCGTCTGGTTCTTCTGGTTATTTCTTAGAAGTTGATGATGGTAGGTACTATCATCCAATCAGAAATTGGAAATCTCTTGAAGAGAAGAAGTTTGTTGATGAGCTTGACGATGAGCCTTGTCTCACTATGGTTGTGTGGAAACCTCAATTCATTGTTCTGACTAGAGATTTTCAGTCATTATTCAACTGGTTAAGGGAGAATCCCTCTGCTAAGGCACCAGATATGGTATATCCAGCTGTTGAATACCCATCAGAATTTGCTGCTTGATCGGTAAAATAGCAAGTGTACTATTTTGCCTCTGTAGTAATAATAGGGAAATTCCCCGAATGTCTATCTCAAGAACTGCGTAGTAATATTGAGTTCAAATTGTAGTTTAATAAAATAAAAACTAATGTTGGGGTTGTGTTTGCAAATTGTGACTAAACAATAATTAAAATAGCAGAAAAGTAAATTGGCTTTTTGACAAATATGAGTATTATGCTAGGGGTATAGTGTGTGATTGTTCCTGTAATAACCTTGGATTTAGATCTCTTCAACAAGTTCATAACCTTTAATTACCGCCCATTAGATTATTTTCCCCTAAGTCCTTAGTCGGAAAACCTTTGAACATTCATCCTAAATCCTAAGTCCTTAGAGAATTATGATGAAATCAAGCCTTTATGTTATCAAGAGTTAACCGGTAACTATAGGGTATCCCTAGTCCTAGGTGATATCTACTATAGTCTAATCGTACAAAAACCTTAACAACCGTTGTCCAGCTAGTTGTTAACCGTAAATCAATCTTGTTGGTCCGACAAAGAAAGCATAAAAACCTTGTACAATTAAATTGAATAAGAAAACAAATCTATTGATGAACTCAGGAATTCAAAATCATTACAGAATCAAATCAGGGACAACCCCTAGCATTAGGGTTTAGTTACTCATATTGTTCAAAGAAAACAAAATATAAAATAGATACATTACAAGAATTGAGATGAAAGTTGATCTTCAATCGCTTCCGTTCATGAAGACCTTCTTCTCTCCCAAACCCTTGTTTTCTCCAATCTTCAATCTTGTCTTCTCCTTTCCAAAAAAAGTCCCTTCTTTCTTGCCCTAAAGTTGTTTTTATAATCAATCTTTCATTCCGGTTGAAACCAAATGCCAAGAATACTCTTAATGATCCCATTTGAGTGAGGAAACTTATAAACATGTTTTCAGCCCACGCTCATCAACACGGGCCGTGTTTCTGCACACGGGCGCCCGTGTTGATCCTCTGACTTTGGTTCAAACTCGCATTTCCAGCCACATTTCAACACGGGTGGCCGTGTTGATTAACACAGTCCGTGTAAGCCCGTAACTTCAGAATTTGGCTTTGTGTTCTTCATCAAAGTTGTAGCTCTTTTCGTTAGCAAAATTTTGCCACTGGAACCGCGTCATTCCAAGTTACGTAGCTCTACTTATGATCAAAATACTACACGCATATCATGATGAGAAACATGCTGAAAATTTCCAGATCTCACACTTGCTAACACGAGCCGTGTCAGCCCCGTGACTTTCATCTCTTTTGCATTTTCTTTGTCACGCTTCATCCTAAGATGGCCAGTTTCAGGTGACACAGGTGGTCGTTGTTAGAACAAGATTTGTTCTGATCAATTATCTTAGTTTTGATGATAACAATAATATGAATTTTGCTTAAGATAATATGGTACTCTAATCCAATGCAATTTCCTTTTCAGGAAATATATAAAGAGTACGCATAATTCAGCGCTCAGAAGCTTTGTCTCAAAGGGTTCAGCATGCAACATCAGAACATGGTCTGGCAAGACATCAGAAGATGGTCGAAGCAGAATCAGAACATGGGTCTATGGAAGTATCAGAAGAACAAGAGAACAGAAGCACTGAAGTTCTGATGGTATCACGCTCAGAAGCACTTCAAGGTCAGAAGATCAGAAGATGCTATGCACCAAGCTGTTTGACTCTGATGATATTCAAACATTGTATTCACAAACATCAGATCAGAAGAAAGTACAAGTGGCAAGCTACGCTGACTGACAAAAGGAACGTTAAAAGCTACTAAAGGCTACGTCAGTAGACACAGCGTGAACAAGGCTCGAGGTAGTTGACAAAAGCGTATAACATTAAATGCGATGCTGTACGGAACACGCAAAGCATTAAATTCACTCAACGGTCATCTTCTCCAACGCCTATAAATATGAAGTTCTGATGAGAAGCAAGGTTAACGATTCTGCACCAAAACAACTCATATTAAACTTGTTGAAATGCTGTTCAAAATCAAAGCTCAGAATCTTCATCTTCATCAAAGCTCACTACATTGCTGTTGTAATATTTTAGTGAGATTAAGCTTAAACGATTAAGAGAAATATCACAGTTTGTGATTATCGCTTTTAAGAAGCAATTGTAATACTCTTAGAATTGATTACATTAAGTTGTAAGGAACTAGAGTGATCGTGTGGATCAGAATACTCTAGGAAGTCTTAGAGGTTATCTAAGCAGGTTGTAACTAGAGTGATCGTGTGGATCAGTATACTCTAGAAAAGTCTTAGAGGGTATCTAAGCAGTTGTTCCTGGAGTGATCAGTGTGTGATCAGAAGACTCTGGAAGACTTAGTTGCTGACTAAGTGGAAAACCATTGTAATCCGTGCGATTAGTGGATTAAATCCTCAGTTGAGGTAAATCATCTCTGCGGGGGTGGACTGGAGTAGTTTAGTTAACAACGAACCAGGATAAAAATAACTGTGCAATTTATTTTTATTTGTCAAGTTTTTAAAGCTACACTTATTCAAACCCCCCCTTTCTAAGTGTTTTTCTATCCTTCAATTGGCATCAGAGCGCCGGTTCTAAGGTGCAAGCACTTAACCGTGTTTAGAAAAGATTCAGGAAGAGAAAAACGCTTCAGTAAAAGATGGTTGATGAAAGTGAAAAGTCTACACCTGCATCTACATCTGGCTCTGCTGAGCAATACAACGGTAACAATGGTTATACCAGACCGCCGGTATTTGATGGTGAAAACTTTGAATACTGGAAAGATAAACTGGAAAGTTACTTTCTTGGTCTAGATGGTGATCTATGGGATCTTCTGATGGATGGTTACAAACATCCAGTAAATGCCAGAGGCGTAAAGCTGACAAGGCAAGAAATGAATGATGATCAGAAAAAGCTTTTCAGGAATCATCATAAATGCAGAACTGTTTTGCTGAATGCTATCTCTCATGCTGAGTATGAGAAGATATCTAACAGGGAAACGGCCTATGACATATATGAGTCCTTGAAAATGACTCATGAAGGAAATGCTCAAGTCAAGGAGACTAAAGCTCTAGCTTTAATCCAGAAGTATGAAGCCTTCAAGATGGAGGATGATGAAGACATTGAAAAGATGTTTTCAAGATTTCAAACTCTTACTGCTGGATTGAGAGTTCTTGACAAGGGATACACCAAGGCTGATCACGTAAAGAAGATCATCAGAAGCTTACCCAGAAGATGGGGTCCTATGGTGACTGCATTTAAGATTGCAAAGAATCTGAATGAAGTTTCTCTGGAAGAGCTTATCAGTGCCTTGAGAAGTCATGAAATAGAGCTGGACGCAAATGAGCCTCAAAAGAATGGTAAGTCTATTGCATTAAAATCCAATATCAAGAAATGCACTAACGCTTTTCAGGCTAGAGAAGAAGATCCTGAAGAATCAGAATCTGAAGAAGAAGATGAACTGTATTTGATCTCCAGAAGGCTAAATCAACTCTGGAAGACCAAGCAAAGGAAGTTCAGAGGCTTCAGAAGTTCAAAGAAATTTGAACGTGGAGAATCTTCTGATGACAGAAGATTTGACAAGAAGAAAGTCATGTGCTATGAATGCAATGAGCCTGGACACTTCAAGAATGAATGTCCAAATCTTCAGAAGGAAAATCCCAAGAAGAAGTTTCATAAGAAGAAAGGTCTTATGGCAACCTGGGATGAGTCAGAAGATGATTCAGACTCTGAAGATGAGCAGGCCAACTGTGCGCTGATGGCGACAGAAGATGACGGATCAGAATCTACATCAGAATCAGATTCTGAAGAGGTATTTTCTGAACTTACTAGAGATGAGTTAGTTTCCGGTCTAACTGAACTTCTGGAACTCAAGTCTCAGATTAGTCTCAAATACAAAAAGCTGAAAAAGCTGTTTGAATTTGAAACAAAGAAGCTTGAGTTAGAGAATTCTGAATTAAAAGAAAAACTTTTAAAATTATCCAATAATGTTGGATCTCCTTCTGATTCAGAAAAATCCACTCCTAGTCTAAACCATATTCTGAAAGAATATGATTTAAGTTTCAGGAAGTTCTTATCTAGAAGTATTGGCAGAAGTCAGCTAGCTTCTATGATATATGCTGTGTCTGGAAACAAAAGAGTTGGCATTGGTTTTGAGGGTGAAACCCCATACAAACTTGAACCTGTTGATGAAATGAAACTCACATACAAGCCATTGTATGATCAGTTCAAGTATGGCCACTCCCATGATATTAGGCACACTTCACATGCTCAAAGTTTTCACATAACACACACCAAAAAGCATGTGACACAACCTAGGAAATATCATGAAACTCACATTAAAAATTATCATGCTGTTCCTCCTTCTGCTTACAATGTTAAACCTAAGTTCAATCAGAACTTGAGGAGAACTAACAAGAAAGGACCCAAGAAAATGTGGGTACCTAAGGATAAGATTATTCCTATTGCAGATATCCTTGACTGCAAAAAGGACAAAGCACAACATGTCATGGTACCTGGACTCTGGATGCTCACGACACATGACAGGAAGAAGGTCTATGTTCCAAGACCTGGTGCTTAAGTCTGGAGGAGAAGTCAAGTTTGGAGGAGATCAGAAGGGCAAGATAATTGGCTCTGGAACTATAAAGTCTGGTAACTCTCCTTCCATTTCTAATGTACTTCTTGTAGAAGGATTAACACATAACCTCTTATCTATCAGTCAATTGAGTGACAATGGTTATGATATAATCTTTAATCAAGAGTCTTGCAAGGCTGTAAATCAGAAGGATGGCTCAATCCTATTTACAGGCAAGAGGAAGAACAACATTTATAAGACAGATCTGCAAGATCTTTTGAGTCAGAAGGTGACTTGTCTTATGTCTGTTTCTGAAGAGCAGTGGGTCTGGCACAGAAGATTAGGTCATGCTAGTTTGAGAAAGATTTCTCAGATTAACAAGCTGGATCTTGTCAGAGGACTCCCTAATCTGAAATTCAAATCAGATGCTCTTTGTGAAGCATGTCAGAAGGGAAAGTTCTCCAAACCTGCATTCAAGTCCAAGAATGTTGTTTCTACCTCAAGGCCATTAGAACTCTTGCACATTGATCTGTTTGGCCCAGTCAAAACAACATCTGTCAGAGGGAAGAAATATGGATTAGTCATCGTAGATGATTATAGCCGCTGGACATGGGTAAAATTCTTGAAACACAAGGATGAGACTCATTCAGTGTTCTTTGATTTCTGCATTCAGATTCAATCTGAAAAAGAGTGTAAAATCATAAAGGTTAGAAGTGATCATGGTGGTGAATTTGAGAACAGATCCTTTGAAGAATTCTTCAAAGAAAATGGTATTGCCCATGATTTCTCTTGTCCTAGAACTCCACAGCAAAATGGGGTTGTAGAACGAAAGAATAGGACTCTGCAAGAAATGGCCAGAACCATGATCAATGAAACCAATATGGCTAAGCATTTCTGGGCAGAAGCAATAAACACTGCATGCTATATTCAGAATAGAATCTCTATCAGACCTATTCTAAATAAGACTCCTTATGAATTGTGGAAGAATAGAAAGCCCAACATTTCATATTTCCATCCTTTTGGATGTGTATGCTTTATTCTGAACACTAAAGATCATCTTGGTAAGTTTGATTCCAAAGCACAAAAATGTTTCCTTCTTGGATATTCTGAACGCTCAAAAGGCTACAGAGTATACAATACTGAAACATTGATTGTAGAAGAATCAATCAATATCAGGTTTGATGATAAGCTTGGTTCTGAAAAACCAAAGCGGTTTGATAATTTTGCAGATTGTGATATTGATTTATCAGAAGTTGTTGAGCCAAGAAGCAACGCACCAGAAGCAGAGATTCTCAGAAGCAAAGAATCTGAAGATCAAGTATCAGCTTCTCTGGAGGATCTAAGCATTTCTGAAGAACCATCTGTCAGAAGATCATCCAGACTCATCTCTGGTCATTCAGAAGATGTCATTCTTGGAAAGAAGGATGATCCAATCAGAACAAGAGCATTCCTTAAGAACAATGCAGACTGTCAATTAGGTCTTGTATCTTTGATCGAGCCAACTTCTGTTGATCATGCTCTAGAAGATCCAGACTGGATAATTGCTATGCAAGAAGAACTAAATCAGTTTACAAGGAATGATGTTTGGGATCTTGTTCCTAGACCAGATGGATTCAATATAATCGGTACAAAATGGGTCTTCAGAAACAAGCTCAGAATGAGAAGATGAGAAGTTCTTATGTATGAGCATCTTCTGGAATGAAATTTTTTTAAGTTCTGATAGAAATCAATTAGAAATTGTGATTCAGTTATTACTAACGTTTCATTGTCTAAGTTGATTCAGAATCTCTATAAAAGCAAAACAGCTGTAACTGGCTATCCAGATGGTAAACACGTGTTCACTATTCCTGGACAAGCGTGCGTGCAGTTGAGGGGACGTCTACGTAGGTAACTGTGCAAATCACGTCTTTTGTCATTATTATCTCTCCTCACGTCACGTAACATTAAATGCTTTTCATCATTTACTCTCTTTCAGTTTTCTATTTATATTCTTCAAACGTTTCTTTTCCCTCTCATATTTCTCTCACTTTGCATTCAGTTTCTTTTTCGTTCTCTCTCTTTGCTTTCATATCATAAACCCTAGCAGTTTCCAATATCTGCAAATTCATCATGAATCCATCGTCAAGCTCTGGGAATCAAGATAATGATCGGAAACAAAAGAGAAAGGCAACTGCTGAACCAGAAACCAAACCAAAAAGAGTAAGGATCTCCTATGACCCTCTCAAAGTGTATCAACCCCTTAACGGTTCCCCTCAATCACCTCCCTCTTCAAAGACCTCCACCACCTCTTCCTCCTCATTCATCCTCTCGGAACCACCTTCTTCACCATCTGATATCTCCTCTCCTTCAACCCTTCCATCAGATATTTCTTCATCTCTCTCACACCCTTTTCCCACCAGAACACCTAATCCCTACAGTGTTGTTCTTCCCGACTCCAGGTTCACTGTCAACCCTCCAACCCCTACCACTCAATCATATCTGGAGCTTTTACATGCTGATGTAAATGGCTGGTTGGAGATTCTAGGTGCTGCTCACCTTAATCATCTGGATGAGTACGCTACAAACAACCTTTGGAATACCTTTCGTCAGGATTTTCTGGCTAAGGCTACAGACACTCAGAGAAGGATTATGTCTGAAGCTCCTGGTGTTCGTGGTCTTCGGTTGGAAGTTGGTGAAAGCAGCCATCACCATCTCATCAGGAACAGAAGTGTTCTTGAAGGGAAGATACCAGCAGATGAGTTGGAAGAAGAAAATCTCTGCCGAGACATCGTGGTGTGGAGACCATGGTTTCCTGTGCTGACTGGAGATTTTTAGTGGCTGTTCAACTGGTTCAGAATGAACCCTTCTGAAAAAGCACCTCACATGGTCTTTCCAGTAGTGGTTTATCCTGCTGAAGTTGCTGGTCCTACTCCTCCAACAAACCTAGCAGCTATTCTTCAAGCGTTGGAAGCTGGAACTTCTGAGCTGCCTGAACCAGAATATGCTAAGGCGACTTCTGAGTCAGACTCAGATGAGGAAATGGAAGATGCACAAGCTGAAGATCTTCCAGAAGATCACCCTGCTGAGATTGCTATCACTTTTGGCAGAAATTCTGGTGCCTCCTCTTCTGGTGAAACCTCAGCTCTGATGGAGACCTTGGAAACTCTTCATCAGAATCAAGCTATGCTGGCTTCTCGTTTGGACGCGCAAGAAGCAGCCAATGCTGAGTTTCGCTCCTTCATGACAAGGCAAGCTACAAGCACCGACGGGATTCATGATGTTCTGGCGCGGATTTTGCGTAGGCTAGGATCTTAGTCTTTTGGTCTTTGTAGTTTCCTCTCCTTGTTGCATCTGTTTTCCTGCATTCCTTTCTTGTAATCCTTTTTGATTATCAATGGAAAATTTCCTTGTTTTACATTCCAGTGATCTTATTTGTCGTTTTAATCATCTGAATCTTTTGAAATATTCTTTTTGATGTTATGACAAAAAGGGGGAGAAGAAAAATGATAAATGATTTGATAAATCTATCAGTTGCTGGGTAAAGCTCCCACACATTCACTAACAAGAACTGCAAGTTCTATATGGTTTAAGTGTTTTGCAGGTATAAAGAAGTGAAGAGAATCTTCAAAGCAAACACAAGAAGCAAAACCATGGAAACTGAAGCAAGCCGAGTGCTGTCAAGCTTCAGAGATCAGAAGCAAGAAAGAAGAATGAATCAGAAGCACTAATAATAGAATTTGATCTATATTTGTCTATTTACTTTGACAAAATTCTATTTGCTCTGATACATTATTTTAGCCTATATGGCTCTGATACATATAATGTGTTCGAATATACATTTTATGTTCTGACTCGTTCATGCTGACTTTTGTCGTTTAGTTTTTGTTCTGTAACATTTCAGGATGTAGAGATGCTCTGATGATGCTCTGGTACATTCAACAATGTTCTGATACAAATCTAGCATGAAGTGATGTTGGTAGAAATTCAAGCTCTGAAGCTATCCGAGGGAAGCAGAAATTCAAAGCTGTGAATGTTCTAAAGATCCAGAAAACTCAAGTTCTGAAGCTGTCCTAAATGGAAGCAGAAATCAGAAGCTGTGAATGTTCAGAAGATCAAAGAAATTCAAGTTCTGAAGCTGTCCTGAATGGAAGCAGAAATCAGAAGCTGTGAATGTTCAGAAGATCAAAGAAATTCAAGTTCTGAAGCCGTCCTAGATGGAAGCAGGAATCAGAAGCTGTGAGTGTTCTAGGGATCTAAAGAAATTCTAGTTCTGAAGCTGTCCTATGGAAGCAGAAGTCAGAAGCTATGAATTCTCTGAAGACAAAAGCTTATATGATCGTCTCTACCGAAATAATCAGGGAAGTCTTTTATTAAAGTTCTTCGAGTATTTATTTCAGGGGGAGATTATTTATCTCAGGGGGAGATTGTTAATCTCAGGGGGAGACATATTCATATGCTTATGCTATAGCTGTGTAATTTGTCTTTTGCCGTCTGTTCTTTCTGATCGCAAATTCATATCATTTATATATGTTTTTGTCATCATCAAAAAGGGGGAGATTGTTAGAACAAGATTTGTTCTGATCAATTATCTTAGTTTTGATGATAACAATAATATGAATTTTGCTTAAGATAATATGGTACTCTAATCCAATGCAATTTCCTTTTCAGGAAATATATAAAGAGTACGCATAATTCAGCGCTCAGAAGCTTTGTCTCAAAGGGTTCAGCATGCAACATCAGAACATGGTCTGGCAAGACATCAGAAGATGGTCGAAGCAAAATCAGAACATGGGTCTATGGAAGCATCAGAAGAACAAGAGAACAGAAGCACTGAAGTTCTGATGGTATCACGCTCAGAAGCACTTCAAGGTCAGAAGATCAGAAGATGCTATGCACCAAGCTGTTTGACTCTGATGATATTCAAACGTTGTATTCACAAACATCAGATCAGAAGAAAGTACAAGTGGCAAGCTACGCTGACTGACAAAAGGAACGTTAAAAGCTACTAAAGGCTACGTCAGTAGACACAGCGTGAACAAGGCTCGAGGTAGTTGACAAAAGCGTATAACATTAAATGCGATGCTGTACGGAACACGCAAAGCATTAAACGCACTCAACGGTCATCTTCTCCAACGCCTATAAATATGAAGTTCTGATGAGAAGCAAGGTTAACGATTCTGCACCAAAACAACTCATATTAAACTTGCTGAAACGCTGTTCAAAATCAAAGCTCAGAATCTTCATCTTCATCAAAGCTCACTACATTGCTGTTGTAATATTTTAGTGAGATTAAGCTTAAACGATTAAGAGAAATATCACAGTTTGTGATTATCGCTTTTAAGAAGCAATTGTAATACTCTTAGAATTGATTACATTAAGTTGTAAGGAACTAGAGTGATCGTGTGGATCAGAATACTCTAGGAAGTCTTAGAGGTTATCTAAGCAGGTTGTAACTAGAGTGATCGTGTGGATCAGTATACTCTAGAAAAGTCTTAGAGGGTATCTAAGCAGTTGTTCCTGGAGTGATCAGTGTGTGATCAGAAGACTCTGGAAGACTTAGTTGCTGACTAAGTGGAAAACCATTGTAATCCGTGCGATTAGTGGATTAAATCCTCAGTTGAGGTAAATCATCTCTGCGGGGGTGGACTGGAGTAGTTTAGTTAACAACGAACCAGGATAAAAATAACTGTGCAATTTATTTTTATCTGTCAAGTTTTTAAAGCTACACTTATTCAAACCCCCCCTTTCTAAGTGTTTTTCTATCCTTCAGTCGTGTCAGACCTCATGTAGCTTAACTTTTCACTTCCTTCGAAACTCCCCTTTTTGTAATTTTTGGCATTGATTTGTCTCGATTTATTCCTTTAAGTCTGCAAACAGTAAAATACATAATCAAAGCATAAAATGTAGAAGAATAAAGTAAAATACTTGATAATATAAAGCAAAGACGACTAAAATCAACGGTAAATAAACGTGTAAAAACCACTGATCAAACTCCCCCAAACTTAAACCGTTGCTTGACCTCAAGCGACAATTACAAGAGAAAATGAACATCACAGCATACCGGTACTCATACGTGAGATTTCTGTTCCTTTTGATCAAGAGACTGTTAGTCCGGCATTCACATGACGCGAAGAGTTTCTGCAAGAACATTTAAACCCTGAGCTCCCCTTTAGGATACCTCTCTAACTATGTTTTGTACTTAAGTCTCTTTCCGATTTTCCTCCTTTTTCATTAGGACAATCAAATTAAGGCAATGGGAATTTATAATGATCATCACATACACAAGACTAGTCAAGAATTCAATTTTTTTCCGGCACCAAATGAGCAGCATTTGCTACTTTTATTTACCGATGAAATTTTCAAACTTTGCAGTTATATATTGTCCTTATTTGGACGACGTTTGGGGATCAACCTCCTTTGGGCTGAATAACCGGGTGAGGGTTACCCAACTTAGCGAGCCGGTTGCCTTTTACCGCATTTTCATCGTCTGGTGCCAACTTTATTTGTTTCTCAACCAATCATACATGTATGTGAATCTAAATTATGCCAGACTGTCAAAATAAACTACTCAAGGAGTACTTCTCAAGATTCAAGCAATATGGTACAAATCTACACGTTAGACTCGTCTCACTTTTTAGGGAACCAAGGGTGTTAAAACAAACCCCCTTTCTGTCACATTATTCCGAACTTCCTGCGCTCAACCAACCATCCCTTCATCTCTATATACTATTCCCGATTGCTATTTAGATCAGAAGCTCTTATGAACAATACAAAATTCGGTCAAATTTGGGAAGAATTCAATGTATGGGTTTACACATCATAATAACAACATAAAAGAAAAATGCAAGAGTAAATCCTCCCCCAAACTTGAACTAAACATTGTCCGCAATGTTTAAGAACGAGCCCGAGAAGGGTGACTCACAGAGGGTACTGCACTTCAGCTGACGCTTTCTAGCTTTCACCCGAAATTCCCCTTTTATTTCCTGAAAAACAAAACAAACACAAAAAGAAATTACGTTTTTAAAAGCGTGGGTTGCCTCCCACGAAGCGCTTCGTTTAAGGTCGCATGGCTCGACGGTCCATTCCCCTTGTTAGGGTGGCATATATGACACAAAGAACACATCATCTTTTTTCTTTCTTTTGTTTGGTAGCAATCCCATGAACTTAAATTACTGATGATGTTGCTGTCAAATCCTTTTTAGCTTGATTTTATTGAACAAGGCATAAATGTCTTCCAATACTTTGTCAATTTCTTGTCTTTCATCTGCCTTGTTGTAAAAATAGTTCTTAGGGGTACTCTTTTGTTGAAGATTTTCTTGTTGGATAACCACATCTTCACAAATTGTTAAATTTGTGGTTTCATCCAAAACTCGATCATCTTCAAGTTTCCTTATGTCTTCTTCCCCATATTTCTTTTATACCTCAAATTCTTCTATTCTTACTGCATCCTCTTCATCTGATGTTATGAATTTTTCTTCTGGTTCCACATACTCTTCGTCCAAGTCTAACTTTCTCCAAATAAACCTATCTGGATAAAAGTTAGCTTCCTTACATTCATTCATAAGGATTCTTACCTCTCTCTTATATGCTTTAAAAAATTTAGTCGCCTCTTCCAAGGTGACTCCTGAATCAGGTGACCAACATGCAGGAGATACAGGTGGTAATGTATCAAAATAATACATAGCTACAAAACTCAGACAATTTGTTAGTAGCAAAGTATAGAAGAATTCATGAAGCAAAAATAATCTGACTTTTTTTCTTCTTTTTTTTTTATAATATAATCAAATTTAAATAAACAAAAACTGAAAACAAAATTTTAGTTGACAAGCAACAAAATTGCAATTGAACTAAAATTAAAACTCTATATTTTGGCAGTCCCCGGCAACGGCGCCAAAAACTTGATCGGTAAAATAGCAAGTGTACTATTTTGCCTCTGTAGTAATAATAGGGAAATCCCCCGAATGTCTATCTCAAGGACTGCGTAGTAATATTGAGTTCAAATTGTAGTTTAATAAAATAAAAACTAATGTTGGGGTTGTGTTTGCAAATTGTGACTAAACAATAATTAAAATAGCAGAAAAATATGAGTATTATGCTAGGGGTATAATGTGTGATTGTTCCTGTAATAACCTTGGATTTAGATCTCTTCAACAAGTTCATAACCTTTAATTACCGCCCTTTAGATTATTTTCCCCTAAGTCCTTAGTGGGAAAACCTTTGAACATTCATCCTAAATCCTAAGTCCTTAGAGAATTATGATGAAATCAAGCCTTTATGTTATCAAGAGTTAACCGGTAACTATAGGGTATCCCTAGTCCTAGGTGATATCTACTATTGTCTAATCGTACAAAAACCTTAACAACCGCTGTCCAGCTAGTTGTTAACCGTAAATCAATCTTGTTGGTCCGACAAAGAAAGCATAAAAACCTTGTACAATTAAATTGAATAAGAAAACAAATCTATTGATGAACTCAGGAATTCAAAATCATTACAGAATCAAATCAGGGACACCCCCTAGCATTAGGGTTTAGTTACTCATATTGTTCAAAGAAAACAAAATATAAAATAGATACATTACAAAAATTGAGATGAAAGTTGATCTTCAATCGCTTCCGTTCATGAAGACCTTCTTCTCTCCCAAACCCTTGTTTTCTCCAATCTTCAATCTTGTCTTCTCCTTGCCAAAAAAAGTCCCTTCTTTCTTGCCCTAAAGTTGTTTTTATAATCAATCTTTCATTCCGGTTGAAACCAAATGCCAAGAATACCTTAATGATCCCATTTGAGTGAGGAAACTTATAAACATGTTTTCAGCCCGCGCTCATCAACATGGGCTGTGTTTCTGCACACGGGCGCCCGTGTTGATCCTCTGACTTTGGTTCAAACTCGCATTTCCAGCCACATTTCAACACGGGTGTTCTTCATCAAAGTTGTAGCCCTTTTCGTTAGCGAAATTTTGCCACTGGAACCGCGTCATTCCAAGTTACGAAGCTCTACTTATGATCAAAATACTACACGCATATCACGATGAGAAACATGCTGAAAATTTCCAAATCTCACACTTGCTAACACGAGCCGTGTCAGCCCCGTGACTTTCATCTCTTTTGCATTTTCTTTGTCACGCTTCATCCTAACATGGCCAGTTTCAGGTGACACAGGTGGTCGTGTCAGACCTCATGTAGCTTGACTTTTCACTTCCTTCGAAACTCCCCTTTTTGTACTTTTTGGCATTTATTTGTCTCGATTTATTCCTTTAAGCCTGCAAACAGTAAAATACACAACCAAAGCATAAAATGTAGAAGAATGAAGTAAAATACTTGATAATATAAAGCAAAGATGACTAAAATCAACGGTAAATAAACGTGTAAAAACCACTGATCATTGCTCCTACACCTCCAAGGAATCTGGCTGCGATCCTTCAGGCTCTTGAAAATTTTGATTCTGATATCCCTGCTCCAGAATATGCTGAAGATGCTTCTATGTCAGAAGCTGATGCTGAGAATCCAAATGCTGAGAATCATCCTGCTGAGAAACTTCATGTTCAGGAAAATCAAGATGATGTTCTCATGATTGATGCTGCTGTTGAGCATGCTACTCCTTTGAATGATAGTCGTGAAGCTTCTTTTGATGAACCTTCTGTTCTGGTGAATGCCATGAAGGCTCTTCAAAAGAATCAAGCTGATCTAGCTTCTCGCTTGGATAAGCATGAAGATACTCACAATGAGTTTCGCTCATTCATGAAGACGCAGACAGAAAGCACCTCTGAGATTCAAAACCTTCTGGCCAAGATTGTTTCTAGGCTAGGCTAGTCGTAGTCCTTTGGTCCTAGATGTTTTCTTGTTTCTTGCATCTGTTTCTTGCATCTGCTTCTATCTTTTTGTATCTTCTGATATTTTGTTGAATCAATGAAATATTATCTTCTTCACTCATATTGTTTTTCATCTTAATCTTTTAAATGCTTTTTAATGTTATGACAAAAAGGGGGAGAAACATGATAATTGATTTGATTTATTATATCAGTTGCTGGGAGTAAGTCTCAACATTCCTAACAATATTTGCAAGTTCTATGTCTTTGAGATTTTTTGCAGGATTGAAGATATTATGAAAAAGCTCAACATGAGAAGCAAATACATGGGGAAACACAATTCTGTAAAGAAACATGTTCTTGGAATTTGAAGCAAGCTTAGTGCTGTGAAGCTTCAAGATCAGAAGCAAGAAGAAAGAATGTTCTGATATTCTCGTGGCAGAATATGCTCTAATACATTTTTATCTCTCATATGCTCTGATATAGATTCTTGTTAAGAACTTATCTAAGTTTGCTCTGATATTTTTTATATATATCAAAGCATTGCTCTAATACATGTTCTTTCTTAAAAGAATGTTCTGATTCATTCATGCTCTGACTATTTTTGTCTAGTTTGTTCTGAAACATTTCAGGATGTAAAGATGCTCTGATGATGCTCTGGTACATTCAAGAATGTTCTGATACAATCAAGCATGCTATGATTCAAGAAGAAATTCAAAGCTCTGAAGCTGTCCTATGGAAGCAAAAAGCAGAAGCTCTGAATGTTCTGAAGTTATAGGAAAATGTGAATGTCTCAATTGAAATGGAAAATACTCAGGGAAGTATTTTATTTATAAATTCTTCTAGTATTTATTTCAGGGGGAGACATATTCACACACTATGTTTATATGCTTATGCTATAACTGTGTAATTGTCTTTGGTCATCTGATATTCTGATTGCAAATTCATATCAATTATATATGTTTGGGTTAATACCTATTTTCCCCCTGCCATATGGGGTTGGTTCGAAAAATCCCCCTGCCAAAAAAAAGTTGCAAGAATTCCCATAATATTTGAAGATTCTCTCGTTTTAAACCTTGTAAAAAATTTATTTTGAAAGCAACCTTGCCACTTGAAGGACTCTATCATTTTGAACCCTGTAAATTATTTTCTTTTAGTAAAACCAACCTTGCCCGTCATATTCCAGAGGGTTTAAAATGACATAATCTACAAGATTATAGGGTTCAAAATGACTGAATCTTCAAATGGCAAGGTTGGTTTTAAAAACAAATATTTTACAAGGTTTAAAACGAGAGAATCTGCAATTGTTAGGGGAATTCTTGCAACTTTTTTTTTGGCAGGGGTTTTTTTAAACCAACCCCATATGGCAGGGGTGAAAATAGGTATTAACCTTATATGTTTTTGTCATCATCAAAAAGGGGGAGATTGTTAGAACAAGAATTGTTCTGATCAATATTCTTAGTTTTGATGATAACATTATATATGAATTTTGTATAAGACAATGTGGTACTCTAATCCTATGCATTTTCCATTTCAGAAAATCTATAAAGAGTATGCACAATTCAGCGCAAGAAGCACTGACTCGAAAGGTTCAAGTATGCAACATCAGAACATGCTCTCGCAAGACATCAGAAGATGGTCAAGTAGAATCAGAACATGGTCTATGAAGCATCAGAAGAACTTGAGTTCAGAAGCAGAAGCACTCAAGTTCTTATGGTATCATGCTAGAAGCACTTCAAAGTGAGAAGACAAGAAGATGCTCTGCACCAACCTGTTTGACTCCGATTAATTCAAATGTTGTATCTACAAATATCAGATCAGAAGCAAGTACAAGATGACCGGTTACGCCGACTGACAAAAGGAACATTAGAAGCTAATAAAGGCAAAGTCAGTTAAAGCAGGAAAAGCAAGGCTCGAGGTAGTTGACAAAAGAGTGAAACATTAAATGCAATGCTGTACGGATCACACAACGCATTAAATGCTCCCAACGGTCATCTTCTCATAACGCCTATAAATAGTGAAGTTCTGATCAGAAGCAAGTTGCCGAAACTTTTACAACTCTTGCAAACTTGCTGAAACGCTGCTGAATCAAAGTCTATCAAACTTCATCTTCAACCTCACTTCATTTGTAATATCTTAGTGAGAATCAAGCTTAGAACTTAAGAGAAATATCACAGTTGTGATTATAGCTTATTAAGAAGCATTGTAATACTCTTGTAAGAATTTATTTTACATTAATTTGTAAAAGGTTCCTAGAGTGATAAAGTTGTGATCAGAATACTCTAGAAGACTTAGAGGGTATCTAAGTGGAAAACCATTGTAATCAAGGTTGATTAGTGGATTAAATCCTCATGTGAGGTAAATCACTCTAAGGGGGTGGACTGGAGTAGTTTCGTTAACAACGAACCAGGATAAAAATCATTGTGCTATTGTTTTTATCTTAAGAGTTTAAAGTCACACTTATTCAAACCCCCCTTTCTAAGTGTTTTTCTATCCTTCAAAAATCACTTCCAATCAACAATTCTAAGCATATATGATCAGTATACATCATTTATCATTATCAAATCACACCAAAACATGTTTAGACCACCAATTTATGAAATATAACATAAACCCTAACATTTCTAAAACATATAATTGAAAGAATAGAGATTATGAACATAGCAACACACAAACATTACTCAATCATAGATTTTACAAGAATTTGGATTCTAACCCTTACCTCTTGCTCTTAATCCACCCTCTTCAAGATTCTAGAATCCTCTTCTCTTCTCTCTTCTATTCTTCTCTTAGCCTCTTTTCTCTTCTCTCTATCTTCCCAAAATTATTAGAAATGATCTAATTTAGTTCTTAATATGTTTCTCTCTAATTTGAGCGTAACCCAATTATTACCTAATAACTTATTCCACTAATTAGGCCCAACAACTTATTATTTCATTAATAGCTCTATTAACCAAATAACACAAATACACATATAGTTAAATACTCAATTAATCATTATACTACATAATAATTAATTAGAATAAATAATTAATAAAAACACCCAATAAGCTAATTAAATAAATATATAATAAAATTGGGATGTTACGCACATCAATGATGAAGTAGATCAAGAAGTTTTAGCATAGAAATTCAAGTGAAGATTTGAGAGAAGTGAACATAACTAAGGTACTCATTGCAATTTACATTATACTATTTTTAATTACTCATAATTTCATCTCCCACTTCATCTAAAAACCTTCTTGCATCATCATGCATGATTATCTAAAAATATTCTTCATCTAATTCTTGTCTCAAGTGTTTGTACACAAAGTTGTGTGAAAATATTGTGATATTATTTTGTCGCTATGTTGATTATATGATTGATCACTAGCAATGAGATGAATGGAATTTTGGAAATAAAAAGGTTTCTAACTTCCACATTCAAGTTGAAAGATCTTGGACTAGTTGACATAATTTTAGAGTTCAAAGTAAAGCAAAATAGTGGAGGTTATGAACTTAGTCAAACATAGTATATTGAGAAAATGTTTGATAAATTCAAACACTTACGCTTTAAATAAGTGACCACTCCATTTGATCTTAATGTCAAAATTCAAAGAATAATGAAAGATTCGTAACTCAATTGAAATATGCAAGTGCAATTGGTTGTCTAAAATATTTGATGTAATGTACTAGACACGACATAGCATTTGCAGTTAGTAAAAGAGTATATTTACTAGCAGTTCAAATGATGAGCATTAGAAGACTATCATTGTAGGTTTCCTAGCATATTAGAAGGATATACAAATATGAGTTGGATATCGAGGGAGATCATAAATTTACAATTGAGTTCATATTTGAAATAGTTGGAGTGAGATTTATTGGAAGAGAAAGAAACAATCGTGTACCACTCTCCTGACCATGGAGTCAGAGTGTGCGGCTCTCGCTTCCACTGGTCAAAGAAGTAGAATGGTTAAGGAACTTTCTGTTGAAAGTTCTAATGGCTAAACACAATATTTTAAATGTGTTGATACATTGAGCTAGTCAAACCACTTTAGCTAGAACATACAAAATATGTATAACAGAAAGTCTAGGCAAGTTAGGACTTGGACATTCTTTCGTGAGAAAATTGATTGAGGATTAAATTATTTCATTCACGTATAAATGATCAAGATATAATTTTCTTGATCTATTTACTAAACTACTTGCCAGAGATTTAGTAAATAATACCTGAGAATAGAACTCTTTGAACAAGGGTTTCCACAATGATAAATTTGAAAACTATCATGCTAATTATCATTAGAAACTTGAGGGGTTAAAACAAAGCAATTAGAATATTTAGGAACCAAAATCAAACAATTAAAATTTGACGGATTAAAATCAAACAATTAAAAAATTTAAAGGGTTAAAATTGCATTTAAGTCTAAATAAAAAAAAGTTTTGCTAACGAGTGTCCTCAAAATACTCTTTCAGCATGCTAAATAAATTTTTTTTTTTTACTAAAATTCATATTTCAATTTGCACTACACTTTGAAAGCATTGAATACACAATTTTTATAAAACTTTATCACTTTAATCACTTAAAAAAACTTTAAAAATAGCACCACAATGGAGAAAAAAAGCCACCTAACCATGCTAATTGCCACCAAGGTATCGGATACCTGCGCGCACTAATGATAAAAGGGTGGCCAACCAACTGTGGTTCATTTTTCTCCACGTGTCAGATAGTAGGCAAGAACAAAAAAAGCACCAAAACTTTGATCATAAAAGTCCACGTGTAAGAATATGTTGAAAACATAACAAGAAAATTATAAGGACTTAAGGACGGATCAATTTATGTATGACCACTTAGTAATTTAAATTAAAAAAGTATCATCATTAAATTATTGATAATTTTTTAATTTGACGCTAAAATCTTATAAGTTATATGCTTATTTTGATGCGGTAAGAAACATTTTAAGATTTTTCATTGGTTAGACTTGGATAGATATTTTAAAGTGATTAAATTAAATGACATTTTTAAAGTTTAAGAGTACAAATCATTATTTTGTAAATATAAATTATTAAATTATCAAATATTATAAAAGAATCATAGTTTTTTATTCTTGTTTTACACATGCTTTTGTGTTAGAAGGAGCCAACCTTTTAGGACAAGTCAATATTATAGTTTCAACTTTCCTGACCTACCAACCTTCTAGTATTGTATTGCCATGAATTTTGAAGTTTTGAAGCCCAAATTTGATGACCATGTTTTAAAAAAAAATACAAATGTATTTAGTTTTGGAAAGATAAATACTACTTTGTATATCTCTCAAAATTATGTCATATTTGAGTTTTTTATACAATAAATATAATCAATTGTAAGAGTAAAGCTTTGGGAGATATTAAAATAGTTTGAATTTAAAATATGATATAAAGTAGAAGAATAAAAAATATAATTAAGTTTATATAAAAATAAAAAATTCTATTTAAAAGTATAAATAACACTATTTAGAATAATACTTTTTTAAAAGTGATTTTTTTTTATAAAGTCAAATGTGATACTTATTTTAACAAAGAAAATAAATATAAAAATATATGTTTATTTGTTTTAAGTATGGGTCTATTTGATCACTTATAAAAGAATATATATATATATATATATATATATATATATATATATATATATATATATAATATATATATATATATATATATATATATATATATATATATATATTAAAAATTTTGATATCCGAACTCAAGGATTTTGAGAGAAGCACACTCTCAACTAGGGGTGGCAAAATGGGCCGCCCGCCCCGCGCCCATTCCGCCTAAAGCCCGCTAAGTAAAATAGGCATAAAAATCATGTCCGTCCTCTAAGGTGGCGGGTTGGCGGGCGGAGGATATGCCCACCTATTTTTTTATTTTTTAATTTTTAAATAGATTAATAGTTTTTTTAACTTTCAATTGAATTTTTCACTTATTTTTTTAACAATTTTTTATAAAGCATCTTTTAAATAAATATTACCTAAAAAAATATTGCATAGATTTACAAATAAATGTATAAAATAAAACCATCAAGAATTTGAATTATTAGAATTAACTAAAAAAGAATGAACTTAAAGCGAGACGAGCTTAAAAATAGGTGAGACGGGTTTTAGCGGGCGGAGGACTTTGGCGGGGCGAACTTAGGCGGACGGCGGATTTTGACGGGGCGGGCTTTGGTGGGCGGTGGGCCACCGCCTATTTTGCCACCCCTACTCTCAACTCAAGCCTCCACTGATAGACCAATTCTTGGAAGTTAAAAAAAAAATAAATGTTCATCTAATTTTAAGTAAAGAAGAAATGTTTATTAATTAATCAAAACAAGAAAATATATTTGTAAGAGAAAAAAAGTATGCACCGACAATGTAAAGTATTTTTACACGTTCAATCAAACATTGAAGTGTATCGTATTAAATCACACTTTTAATTTAAAAATAGTGATATGACATGACTGAATGTTATAATTCTATTAGATGATAGTGTAAAATTAATTTACTATGCACTATCGAGATATTTCTATAATTTAATTTAACTTTTTTTAGTCTTAAAATAAAAGTTTAACTCAAAAGAAAAAACACATTTAAAGTTACATAACAATTATTTTGTTATAAAAAATAGGTAGATTTTATTCAATGAAAAAAAAAAGTATAAAAGGTTTTGAATGGCAAAATAATTCTATGGTCTTATTAATAAGAAATTTTTTAATACATCAAATAATGAATGTATTCGAATAATATATAAACTAGATACATTACATATTTAATGAATCTAAAAAATAACTTTTTATAAACAACACTAGAAAAGTATTAATAAAAAGGTAAAAACCACATTTATATATAAAAAAAATCAAACACAAACAATGCATACAGAAAACAACAAAATAATAAAAATATACTAAGAAAATCACCCAAGCAACTCAAGATCATTCCATAAGATTCATGTTACACATCATCCACCAAGAGAACAACAAAACCATACCCATTATTAACCAATAAATGTTTGATTTGCTATTGGTTAAAGTAAATGATAGGGTTCTGAAGGCACAACCAGAATAAGCACATGAGTTCACTCTTGATTTACCTATAAATCATTTTCAAAAAAAATGTTCTTCTCCTCCACGTCTTTTACAGTTTTTGAAACACCATTAGAAATGACATCATTATGTGCTTTTCAAATGGTCCAGACTACAACGTGCCAAATCATGACAAAACCACCTTTAAATTTGGCTCTACCACCTAAAGAAAAGTGTTCTAAGTCGTTCGAAAGGCTAATAAAAAAGGTTCCAAGATCGAAACTTGACTGGAAAGACATTAAGAGTATGTATACCTTGGTTATAATAAGAAGTAAGTAATTTTACAATTCAACGCATCAATCACTGCTAGATTCAATCAGACGACTGTCTACACAACATGTTGCATCACACATGAACGATTTCAACCGTCCTGAAGATATAATGGTGAAGCGCATCATACAAATTCATCCTCACTTCCATATTACTTTTGATTTTCTTCACCGACTTGAGAATTGAAGTGCTCACATTACAAATCAATCCCGTCTCTACTGCATCAGAAGTACAAATCCATTATAGTAAGACATAACTTCACTACTTCATCTTTACTTTATAGTTTTAAACCGAACAAAAGAAAACACTAAAATAAAACTATAGTCACACCTATTTACTAATCTAACCACTAAAAAACTCTCCCATATAATATCATTAACTAAGAAATGACAAAAATGTAAGAGATCGACTTGATCAAAATCCCATAAAAAATACTAGAAATCCCACTCAAATCAATAATCACCGTTATTTAGACATGTTGTCCTTACTTATATGATATTTTACATAATTTTATATTAAGTAATACTGTACGTAACAGTGTACGTAACATTGAACGATATTAATAAAATTACAATTGAAAATATATTTAAATAAAATATTAAAGTAAAAAAAAACTTTATCATCGTGTATTACAAGAATTACAGTAAAAAAATTGGAATTATTTATTTTTTATCTAATTGATGAATGAAATGAAAAAATTTTAATTTATAAAAATAAATATTTTTTGAACAAGAGAAAGATACCGGATAAATGTTGAACACTCCGATACCCTTAAATTTAGTTGACTACCGATACCATTGTGTAATTAAGTTATAGTATTCAATGCTACATATTTTTTGTTTTATTTTATTTTTTAAAAAAATTAAAATTTAAATCAAGTGTAGATAATATCTAACTAAAACCCATGACCATGAGTACCAAAAAAAAAATCATCTTATAAAAAATATGCAGATAGTAAAAAACAAGCTAAAAATTAGTTCATGTCATTAACTAACAGAAACATTATCACTGTCTAAACAAAAATTAAATGAAATAATCCAGCGCCTATTTTTAATCACTCACCCCCGAGCCGAATAATCAACACCGACCGACCATATTGCGTAGTTGTACATTTTAATTAAAATCTCACTATTTCATGCGTCACACGCCATTTTTCCTTCTCTTCTCACTATAAAGACCAATTCAATTCCCAATTCTGTTAGATCGGTGATTCTTCTACTTTTCTTACGGTACGTTCTTCTCGCTTCTTCTTATTCTTCTTCTTCTTCAAACCCTAGCTACTTTTCAATCTTCATTCTTCATCCTTCATCGCCAATCCATTCTCACCTTCATTGTTTCGATTTCTCTGCTATAACTACAATCCACGATCTCTCATCTTGTATCTGTTTTTTTATTCCATCGAATCTATTTTTATTTTTCATTTTTTTTTTTGTGATTTGTTTTACTAATGTTGATGAACTGATGCAGGCTGTTTTGTTGATTGTTTGATTTGAATGGCGTTCTTTAGAAGCGTTTCCGCATTTTCCAAACTTCGATCTCGCGTGGTAATGACTGAAAATGAATAATTGGAATTCTTGTTCTACTATATCTGTCTGTTGTTTATTATATTTTGAGTAATTTATTTGTGTTTTCGATTGTTTCTGTATCATAGCTGAATTTTTTGGTTCATTTTAATGGTTTGGTGATGGTGATTTTTTTTTCATGGCAGGGTCAACAACCTAGTCTCGCCAATTCAGTTAGATGGCTCCAAATGCAAACCTCCACGAACACTGTAATATCTCTCTTCTTGTTTGTCTCTTCCCATATCAATGTAAAGTGGGTATTATTAGGTGTTATGATTATGAAGCAAATATACGGGAAACACAAACCGACCCTAGCACGCTGACGCCAATAATAATTTGAAAAAAATGAATAAATTAAATTTAATCACAGGTGTCAGTGTCGGTTTCAGATGCAGACACTGACATAGACACATTTTTTTTCTAGAGGTGTTGGTACTACATGAATAAGATGCTGTGAGTTTTTTGAGGATGGTATTGTTATTATGATTTGAAAGTGTATTCGTATACTATGTAGTTTATCTTGTGTTGATTGGACTTTGGAGTAGATCTAAAGTTAACATATGAAATTGCTTGTATGTCTTGAGTTTGTCTATTTTGACTTTTGCTGGTAGTTTTGATTATTGTATTTGTGTGTTTTGCAGGATCTTTATTCTGAGATGAAGGAGCTAGTTCCAGAGTATCAGGTTTGTTTGCAATTTTATGTTTTCGTATTCTTGTGTTTGGATGAGTTAATGCATTATCTGTGCTGCTTTCACTGAGTTTAATGAGTTTCATGTTTGGCTTCCTTCAATTGTAATTACGTAGTAGTTTAATTCCCCTCTGAGCTATGTGTGGACTTCATTGTTGTATTCTCGGATGGTTTTAATTTTTTTATTGCAATGGTTGGAAGTAAATGCGAATCCTATTTTTTCTTGTGCTGTACTCAACTTGCAATATGCATTTAGTTGTACTTATCTGCGCAGGTCTCATACTATTGTGAGTCTGAAAAACATGATAAGTGTCTTTTCAGATTCATAATAGATGATTTTTCCTTTTAAGTATTTAGCTTGAACTTCCATTTCAATTAACATGTTTTAGAATTGTGTGTCTATGCTATGTTTTAATCTATGGATAAAACATGATTGCAGGAACGTGTTAAGAAGCTGAAGAAAGATCATGCAAGTGTTGAATTGGGAAAAACCACCCTTGATATGGTAATTGTATTGCTTTTTAAATAGCTATAGTGTTTTAAGTTACTAGCAGCAGTAAATGATGTCCCACTCTCTTGTCTATACACTTGCAATGTAACTTATTTTGGGAAGTGCATTTCTCTTATTGAAAAGGTACTTGGTGGAATGAGAGGAATGACAGCTTTAGTGTGGTTAGGCTCAGCGGTTGACCCAGACGAGGTATGTATCTCAATTGACTCGGGCTTTTCTCTTATCATATATGTCAACTATTAACTAATTAATATTAATACAAGTGAATTACATCTTGCTAATGCTTATTGAATAGTTGATAGAATCTCCGATGTAACATTTGTTTGTTAATGTTCATTAATTGGATCTGAGGTCAGCTTGTTTTGTGTTTTAGGGAATTCGCTTTAGGGGCATGACAATTCCCGACTGCCAGAAAACACTTCCAGGTGCTTTTCCTGGTGGGGAGCCTTTGCCCGAGGCCATACTGTGGCTTCTATTGACAGGAAAGGTATAATCAAATTGAACTTCTTATTATAGATGTTGTGGCTTACAAGTAATGCAATTTAGCATCATTGCATCACCCTGTACGAAGGTGTTCTGAATCTGATACGTGCTCTTGGGTTTTGTCATATAATCGATTCATACATTGTGTTGCAGATACCAAACAAAGAGCAAGTAGATTCATTAGCTCAAGAACTACGAAGACGTGCAAAAATACCAGGTTCATTTTCTTTTGAAGTCATAGATTGGTATCTTCAAGTAATTACTGTTCATTCTAATAGTCCAAGTAGAATGTCATGGTTTTGTTATGTGCTTTTATCAGTTGTAGGTTCAATATAATCATAATTATTGTACTGTTAATGCTTTTCTTAAATTATAGTGAATTGACACAATATATATAATCAATCATTTTGTCTGTGCCAACATTCTACTTGCTCTTGCCCAAACATCACACGTGTAGATTTTAACATAAAGCTTTATTTCTACATTGTTTCATGATGCACGTGATCTGAATTGACTCTTGTTTATGATGCTCCGAAATTGTGGATTGGATTCCTTATAGTATTTTTATTTTACTTGCAGAATATGCTTACAAGGCAATTGATGCACTGCCTGTTTCTGCTCATCCTATGACACAGTTTAGTACTGGTGTAATGGCCCTCCAGGTTGAGCGATAAATTCTTTTTTGAATTCTGATTTTTATAGTCTTTCTTTTGTAATTCTACTGCAACTCAGTAAATTCTCTTTTTTCCCACATAAACTCAGTCAACAAAGAAAGAAAATTTACTGAGTTGCACAGACAAAAGAATTAACATTGTAGTGTTTTTGTAATTATAGTACAATGGTTTTTCCTCCTGCTCACTTTCCTTCGTTTGCTTTATTTTTTCCATTATCCGTGTCCATCTAAATTTAGCATCTTCCTTTTTTGGAGAGGTAAAGGAAGAAGAAAATGAATTTAGTTTTGCAATACATAGTCACTAAGGATCAAAATAAATTTAATTGACTGCCTAAGTTACATTATTAATATTCTTGTAAAAAGTAAGGACGAAGACTGATTTTCAATCAATATATTTTATTTTCAGGTGGAAAGTGAATTTCAGAAGGCATACGAGGGTGGGATCCATAAGTCAAGGTAAGATTCCAAAAGTCTTTTGTGTTTCTCAAACCTTATATGCTTCTGTAACAGGTTTGCTGCTTGCGTATAGGTACTGGGAGCCAACCTACGAGGATAGCTTGAATTTAATTGCTCGTTTGCCTGGAATTGCTGCTTATATTTATAGACGGTATGTAAAGCCTATATTCCTTTCCAAGATTACACATTTAACATGCAATGGGAAATTATATCCAAGAATAGACCTATGAGATATATTATGGGATGGCACTAATTAGAAGTGTTTTGACAGTTTTCTATCATCCTTTTTACATTTTGGATTGATTTCTTACCCTATTTTAAAGGATATACAAGGATGGAAAAATCATACCATTGGATGATTCTTTAGATTATGGTGCAAACTATGCTCACATGTTAGGATTCGATGATCCGGAAATGCTGGAGTTTATGAGGCTGTATATTTCTATCCATAGGTTTGTGTTCAATTCCTAATGATGGTGCCTTCTATGATCACGATGAACTGTATGGTTCTCTTTCAATTACCAGCAAACCTTGTTTTTATTGCTTGATTTTTTTTATTTTGGTTAAATTATATGTGCAGTGATCATGAAGGTGGCAATGTTAGTTCTCACACAGCTCACTTAGTAAGTCAATTATCTTGCACACTTTTTCCATCCAGCTGCAATCCTGAATACTGAATTATGTATTAGAACATTCAAATATTTAGTATAGGTGACTTGTGATTTAGTAAATGCCCGCTTTAGTTGTATTGATAGACATGATTCATGATAAAATATTATGGCATTGTTTTGATTCATGTAATCTGTCACCTAATCGCAAAAGGCTTTGGTTGTTGTTATTATTGTAATTTAATGTATTGTAACATGTGTTCCGTTCAGGTTGGTAGTTCACTATCAGATCCTTATCTAGCATTCGCAGCTGCTTTGAATGGTTTAGCTGGCCCACTCCACGGTTTAGCCAACCAGGTTATTTTGTTATTTTTTTCCCCTTCCTTCTGTTTTCTTTTAATCTTACATATAATTAGCTGTATTTCATCTTCCTGTCAGAAACCATGTTTGTATGTAGTGTTTATTCAGTCTCAGAAGGCCTGTCATATTTAGTATTTTTCCATCAAAATCAAACTGTCTTGCATTACTATTACTAATATCCGCTGTTCTGATAAATAGTCAGATACTAGGCCTCCAGGCTCGTCCCAAAGAATATATGTGCAGAAAAGTTTGCCTTGTATAATTGCTGAACGAGTTTTGAATTATATAATAACTTGTCAGAGTATTGGAATGATACAACGTACCCAATGAAATATATACTGATTAATGCCCATATTATTCCTTAACTGTATATTACCATTATGAAATACTTGTATTTACTGATTAATGCCCCATATTATTCCTTAACTGTATATTACCATTATGAAATACTAGTATATACTGATTAATGCCCATATTTGTCTATACCTTTAGTTTTGTTGATATCTGTTATATTATTACAGGAAGTTCTACGATGGATCAGAAATGTAGTTAAAGAGTTTGGGACTCCAAACATAAGTACAGAACAGTTGAGCGACTACATTCATAAAACATTGAACAGTGGCCAGGTAATGTTACTGATATTAATAATTGAAGCTTTTGATGCCTTTTTTTTATTTGCTTTTTTTTCCTTTCTTTCTTGGATCAATTTTAATTAAATGTTAAATATTGTTTGCTTTTTTGTTTTTTTGTTTGCTCAACCTTTTTTTCGAAATAAAGCAATTCAGTTGGGTAGAGTTAAAGGGTAAGAAAACTTAGTCTATCTTTGGTCCAAATGCACGGAAAAGTTCTGTAAAATTGGTTAATCCACGTAGCTAACTTAGTCTAATAGAAAAAAGGTTTAAATAGTCATTTGGTCCCTGTAAGTTGGCGTGTTTTTGAATTTCGTCCCTGAATTTTTTTTCTTGGGAATGATCCCTCAATGTTGAAATCTTTTTGGTTTTAATCCCTAAAGTTAAAATCCGCAGGAAAATACGAAGGAAAATTCGCATGAAACCTGTAGATTTTCCCGCGGATTTTAGGTAAGGACTAAATCAAAAAGAAATTCAATATTTAAGGACTTAGTCCAAGAAAAAAAAGATACAGGGACGAAAACCAAAAACACGCTAACTTATAGAGACTAAATGACTATTTAAGTCTAGAAAAAAACTTGATTGTTATTGTACAAGTAGGAAATGAGAGCAATATATTCTATGTTTTTTATGAAATACCGGTTTTTCATGTGGCAAAATAGCCATATTTTTGCATTAAAGGATTAGGATTATTTTAAAGAGAATACAACTCTTGTAGACTTGTTCCAAATTCTTCTATTGAGAAGCCTCTGTTGATAACGCAACGGTAGGGTTTTGCTGTTTTTGGATTTGCAGGTTGTGCCTGGATATGGACATGGGGTTTTACGTAACACAGACCCAAGATACACTTGCCAGAGGGAGTTTGCATTGAAGCATTTGCCTAATGATCCACTTTTCCAACTGGTATACTTCCTAATTTTGGATTTTGTTTGATTTTGAATGCTTTCTGATAGCACACCTGTAGTTTGCTTCTGGTAAACTTCTTCATGATCTAATGTAACTGATTCTTTCAGGTGTCAAAAATAAAAGAGGTTGTGCCTCCCATTCTGACCAAGCTAGGAAAGGTGATGTCATGTTTTTATTTTTCAATGAACATTCATACAGAATTATATTTTCACAACTTTGTTCTGTTGAGGTTCATAATGGTTTTTGCTTAATGTCATATGTCCGTATTTTATGAATACCTGCTGAGTCTAGATCACCTATGGACTATAAGGGTTTAGCAAGGGCAATCATACATTGAATGAAACACAACACAAGAAAGATGGTCTGATATGGGTAGAATATTAGATTATGAACTTTTAGTTCTTTGTGGAGTTGCGGAGGGGATTTTAATTCAATGATATCACCTCCGTTAATCACGTTGAGTTTGAATGTGAAGTATTTTGGTGGAAAAGACACGAGGATGTTGATAAAGACTCAAAAGATAATGAGTTGCCCTAGTCTTTCTATTTTTACCTTTTTTATATGGTGTAAGTATTTGTTTTTGTTCGAGGTTGGTCGGTCTACATGATTTTCCAACACATTTTGCACCCAACCCGATGAAGGTGTTCGAGGCTGGAATTCCAACAGCTTTGTGTTTTTGTTTTTATTTGTTCTTTTTGCATAATTCTACTCTTGGAAGCTTTGCCACATATTTTCATGTATTCCTACATCAAGTTTTGACAGAGAAATGTACTCAATATTCACTCTCCATTTTTATAGGTTAAAAATCCATGGCCTAATGTTGATGCTCACAGTGGAGTGCTACTGAACTACTATGGTCTAACTGAGGAAAAGTATGGGACTGCATTTCTTGTCTAATTTGAGATAATTTTCTATTTGCAATTATTTTTTAGGGTGAATCTGATGATCTGTTAATATTCTGGACAGCTATTATACCGTTCTCTTTGGTGTAGCAAGGAGTATTGGAGTTGGCCCTCAGGTTTGTCATGCCTAATTTTTTCTCTGCCAACATTAATCTCTTTTGCCGGTTTGAATTAACAAATCTCTTCCTTTTGTTGGATTTCAGTTGATATGGGACCGGGCTCTTGGAATGCCACTTGAAAGGCCAAAAAGTGTCACATTGGAAAAACTCGAGAAATTGGCCGGTGCATCATCATGAAATTAAAAGCACCATTTATTTGTTGATTGCTAAAATACATTTCGCGGTGAATGTAAGATGTTGTTTACTTGAAAATTTTAGTATGATATCAACGAGATCCATTCGTTGCCAACAGTCCCATTCCATTATTTTTTTTTTGGCTGTTTGTCTGCATTTTCAGATTTAGAAGATTTGGGTATTTTAGGAAAAAGGGTGGATTATCACCCTCACAGTTGTCTTTCCACTTTTTCCACACTGCATAAATTAGGTCCTGAGGGAGTATCAGGGCATCATTGATTGGGGTAATCCCGTTGTATTCTTTCTAAATATGATTGATTCCTTGACAAAAAATATATAGTTGAGAATAACACGAGTTTTTTGTTGAAGTTTGTGATTTGTTTATGAAATTTAGCGTAGTTATGAGTATTGTTAGATTACAATCGATTAAACCATGGTTCGATCTTATTACAATCAATTCTTGTTAAAGTGTAAGTTTTAAGGTTAATACCTTTTCTCCTCCTGTTATATAAGGCGTTTTTTGAAAAAAATCCTGTAAAAGAAAAGTTGCATGAATTTCTCAAACATTTGAAAATTCTCTTATTTTTTATTTTATCACATCCGGTCATCAAAATAACTGACGTGACCTTTTTTTTATAAATTTTTTTATTCTTTTTATTGACTTGTACGGTCAAGTGGTTTTTTCTAATTATTTTAATGTTATGTTGGCATTTTATTTTATTTTTATTTTTAATTTATATTAGAGAATATGTTAAATGGTTGAGGTTGGTGTTGTATCACATTTGGGTGAAGCATTGCATGGGTTCAACACCACGGTAAGAATTGACCCAGGCGTGAGGGACCCGACCAGCCCACGCGTGACGGGCAAGCCGCACGCAACATGTGGAATCAAGCTCGAGACCACGAAACCAATTCTTGAGACGGACGAACAGCTTCGTCCTTCACTCGGGACTCTCAGCATCTCGAGAACCAACAGGAGGACCAATATAACCACATTGACATCCCTATACCCGAGGACGTCGATCTAATCACAGCCCTCCTGCTCATGGCCATCAACCAGACCAACCGTCTCTTATTTCAGCAAAACCAGAGAATCACCTCGCTGGAGAAGAGACAACAATCACGTTCTCCCCCGCAGAGACGTCATCACTCGCATTCTCGTTCGCGTTCCCGGTCACCAACGAGGAGGACCCGACAGTATAGGTCCTACACACCCTCTCCACGACGGGTGGACACACCCTTCCCAGAACGTGAGCAGAGACAGCAGGACTCAAGAAGTCCCACACCACCTGCTCGAACCCGTGGATCGGCCCTGGAACGGAAAGGACTCGAAAAGAAGTGGGAGCGGACCTCCCTCGGGAACAGACATCTATCCCCGACTCCGAAGAAGAAAGTTCCCAGTAAAAAGCGGCAAAGAAGTCCTCCTCGACGCCGTCATCGGGGAAAATACTCCCCATCACCTGAGTGAAGTGACGAAGATGATTTTCGCAGCCCCTTGTCCGAGGAAATTAGACGGGTTCGCCTTCCTAGAGGAACGGAAAGCCTCCTACCCTTGATTCATATGATGGAACTACAGATCCATACGAGCACATGCTCAGCATCGAGGCCGTAATGGACTACCATGTGGTGCGCAGATCCATCAAATGCTGGATATTTCCGATGACCCTCCAGAAAGGCGCCATGACGTGGTACAGGGATCTTCCGCCTAATTCCATCCATTCATGGGAGGAGCTGAAGAACCTGTTTTCCAACCACTTCACTGCCTCCCGACGACACCCCAAATTCGAAGCTTCCCTAGAGGCCATAGTCCAAGGAGCCGATGAGCCTCTCTGAGCCTACCTGGATAGATTCAATCGAGAAGTCATCCAAGTTCAGACAAGCGACCAGATAAAGAGATACCTCCTCGACCGATGGCTGAATCCCAATAGCGATTTCAAAAAAGCTATCAGGATTGAAAAAGTCCACTCCATGGACGCCCTCCTCCTTAAGGCACAGACTTACATCGCCTACGAGGAGAAAACAACAACAACCAAGAGAGGGCCTCAGAGCCGAGATGCATCTTGGAGCTCGGGGCAAGACGACCACCCTTCTCGTCGAGGAGGCAAAAAAAGGAAAGATAAGAGATCTCGAGAAGCGAAATACCAAAGGGGACCCGCTGGTCGCTTCACCAAGTACACACCATTGAACGTTGATTGCGAGCGTATCCTGGTTGAGTGCAAGAGCATTGATTTCAAAAACTTCAACGTTCGCGCACCAAAGCCAAATCCGGTCCGCTCGGGAACAAACAAGTCTAACTGGTGCAAGTACCACAAGAGTCACGAGCACCTCACCGAGGAATGCATCCACCTCAAAGACGCAATCGAGACTCTGATCAAAGAGGGCACATTTCAAAGTACACCAAGAGGAGCGACACTCCTCGAAGGGATACTCGTAACAACATTGACGAGGACAAGTCACCAGATCCAGCGCCGGTTCAAGTCGCTCTCTGTATCTCCTGACAGAAAGACTTTCTGCCCTCGGACGAAATCACTGCCGCCTTTAGCCACTGGGAAAAATTCCCTATTGCAATGGTCATATCCAACGGAGGGGACACCGGCCCACTCTCCATCAGCTCGGTGAAAAGAAATTTCGACGAGCTGATCAACGCCAATTCAGACTCGGGCCCGACCCTCAGCAAGTTCAAAGGGAAATTCGAGCCCATCACTTTCTACTTCGAGGAGCTGCCCGAAGGAGCCCCCAACGCCAACATTCCTCTACTCATCCGAGCAAGAATGGCCAATTTTGACGTACGTTGAATCTTGATCGACGAGGGTAGCTCGGTAGAAATAATGTACTCCCAGCTGTTCGACACTCTCCAACCCAACTGTTCAACACTCTCCAACCCAGCTATTCAACACTCTCCAACTTGATGATTTCCACCTAACTCCATACGTGGGATCCGACCTCCAAGGCTTACGACCAAACCTTGGGGCTTCGTTGAACTGTTCGTCACTCTCGGGGAATGTGAAACTTCGAGACAAGTCAAAACTTGTTTTTTGGTCATCAACTGCCAGTCACTCTACAACTGCATCATCGGTCGACCAACACTGGCCGAGCACACAACTGTTCCATCCACCATCCACCTCAAGATGAAGTTTTACACAAAAAAGGGGCAGGTCGCCACAGTGAATGCCGACATCGAAGCAGCAAGAGGAGTTTTAGACGCGTCCATGAAGGGCAAACAGTCGATCGTCACCAACAAGAAGTCTCGAGTAGAAGACAAGCCTACCCGGGAAGACCTGAAGCCTTCACCCAACGTCAGCTCGGTGGACCTTGATGCCCGCTTCACTAAAGAAGAACTAAAAAGCAGAGAGGCGCCCTAATCAGAGACTTCTCACCCTATCCGCTCAATCCTAGACAGAGACTTCGAGGTCGTCCCCCTTAGAGATGATCCCAACAAAAGGGTGAAGATAAGAAAAGGCCTCCTCGACCTTCCGAGGAAGCAGCTCGTGGCCTACCTGCGCAAAAATGCAGATTTGTTCGCATGGAGTGAATTTGAAATGCCCGGACTCGACCCTGAGGTCGCCTGCCATCAACTGACCATAGATCCAGCCACTAGGGCAGTAGTGCAATGTAGGCGTAGGCAGTCCCCCGAGAAAGCTGTAAAAGACCTCCGAGAGGCAAATTTTATTTTCGAGGCCAAGTATTCAACTTGGCTTTCGAACGTTGTACTTGTTAATAAATATAATGAAAAATGGAGAATGTGCGTTGATTATACCAAACTCAATAGGGCTTGTCTTAAAGATGCTTACCCTTTACCTAACATTGACAGGCTGGTCAATAACTTGTCCGGTTACAAATTATTATCTTTTATGGATGCTTATTCAAGTTATAATCAAATCCCCATGGAAAAATGAGACAAGCAATGCATGGCTTTTATGACCGAGTCGGGGAACTATTACTACAACGTAATGCCCTTCGGACTCAAAAACGTCGGAGCAACATATCAACGGACGATGAACAAAGTGTTCTGAGGAGAGATCGGTGACACCCTCAAAGTGTACATGGACGACATCACCATCAAGTCACGAGAGGACACCGACCACACCATCCACCTCGAGCGTATCTTCGACCAAGCGAGGAAATGCAAAATGAGATTCAACCTAGAGAAGTGCACCTTCGGGCATGAGCAGGAAAATTTCTCGGATTCTACCTAACTGAACGAGGAATCGAAGCTAACCCCGACAAGTTCCGAGCATATTTCAAACTCCCCACTCCGAACATGAAGAAGTCCATTCAAGTACTAAATGGAATGCTCACCGCTTTGTCAAGATTCGTCGCAAAATTCGCCCAGCACGCCCTCCCATTTTTCAAACTTCTGCGCAAAGAGGCATCCTTCAAATGGACTGAGGAGTGCGAGCAAACCCTCCTCCATCTCAAACAGGTCCTCTCCCAACCCCCAGTCCTCACTCGACCAAACGAAGAGGAAACATTGTACCCTTATCTGGCCGTCTCGAACGAGGCCGTCAGCGCGGCCCTCATAAGATAAACTGAAGACGGGCAGAAACCTGTATACTTCACCAACAAAGCACTTCAAGGACCCGAGGTCAGGTACCACAAAATCGATAAGGTTTCCTTACACCTGATCATCGTCGCTCGGAGGCTTAGATACTACTTCCTAGCCCACATCATCGTCATTAGAACTAACCAACCTATCAAGCAACTCCTAGACCGACCAGACATGGACGAGAAAATGCTCAAATGGTCACTCGAATTATCCAAATTAGATGTCCAATACGAGAGCAGGAAAGCCCTCAAAGCACAAGTCCTGGCCGACTTCGTCGCTGAAATGACGACGAGCGAACCACGGCCCTCGGCAGCCAACATATGGCGATCTTCGTCGATAGAGCTTCTAGCCCTTCAAGGAGCGGGGCCAGCATTATTCTTGAGTATGATGAGGGCCTCATCATCGAAGTTTCCCTGATCCTGTCATTTCCCACTTCAAACAACCAGGCCGAATACGAGGCCTTCCTCGCTGGTTTACGCCTGGCCGAAGATATCGGAGCCCGAGAGATAGAAATCTACACCGATTCCCAGCTCGTCGCCTCTCAACTCAACAACGACTACCAGGCGAAAAACGACACCCTCATCGAGTACTTGGCCCTAGCCAAAGAAAAAATGAAGAACTTCGCTCGAGCGGATGTCAAACACGTTCCTCGCGAACATAACACCAGGGCAAGCATTCTATCCAAGCTCGCGAGCACAAGGAAAAAGGGGGAAACAAATTCGTGATCCACGAAATCCTCCCAAGGCCGAGCATAGGCACACATGCCGCTTTAATTGAGGTAAACGCGATAGGAGACAACTAATGCTGGATGACCCCAGTATACAACTTCCTCACTAAGGGAGAACTCCCTACCGATCCAAAAGAAGCCTTCTTGACTAAGAGGAGGGCATGCTCGTACGTCATCGTCGAAGATAAATTATACAGGCGAGGATTTTCTACCCCATATTCAAATGCGTTGACACATCCCAAGCACTCAAAATCTTGCAGGAACTCCACAAATGGATCAACGGCCAGCACCTCGGTGGTCGCTCCTTGGCGCAGAAAGCCCTACGAGCAGGCTATCATTGGCCGACGATGCAACAGGACACCAAGGACCACGTCCAAAAATGCGAAAAATGCCAACGCCACACCGACATGCATCTAGCTCCACCTCACGAGCTAAAGTCGCTTTCCCCCCTGGCTCTTCGCCTGGTAGGGGTGGACATCCTTGGACCCTTCTCGGTCAGATCATACCAAAACAAATATCTGATCATCGTCGTAGACTACTTCACCAAATGGATCGAAGCTGAGGCACTCGTGTGGTGTCGTTTTCTTTACCTCCCCGTTTCACTTGGGAGGACGGCACGCTAGACCCTTCACGCGAAATTTGGAAGGAGAATGCGCCCGTGGTGGGATGAATTTTGTTTCAGTTCTTCCTACGATATCACACGAACTTTCTTATTGGTCCTACGAGTAGGAAAGGGAAAAAAAGATCTCAACTAAACCCTAGGAGTTTGCTAAGTGTGGGGATTTCACCTAGACTAGAAATTCTGGAGTCCGGGGGGTCGGTTATACATAGGGAAGTGTTTAAACACCCTACATATCTGTAGTACTCTACAGGAACCTTCTCTGTGTCATTGTGATTGTGTTTGCTGCTAATGATTGGGAAAGTTTCTCCTTTGTGTTAGGAGAGAGAATTGAATTGATTAAAGAAAGACAGACAGATAGACAGACTGACTATTTTTGGTATTTTATTAGCTCGCTGAGATTCCTTGTGAACCTCATGCCTACATATCCCTAGTGGAAGTCAGAGCTTAATGTAGTTCGGGGAACTAACTAGGGAAATTAAATGTTTTTGGTGCCTTGCTTGAAGCTCAAGGTTGAAGCTTGGAATTAAATCTCTGTTTACAGTAAAGAGACATGAAATCATCTTTACAGAGAGGTATTTGTACTATTCTACCACAAACATTTAAAAGTGACAGAAAAGCTAAAAATGATGTTTCATTAAGAGGGGAGTCTACTTGGTTGATCAAGTATGACAGCCATCGTGCCTCTAAAATGAAAGAAAGATGCTCATCCAAATTAGGGAAAGTGTACAAGTCTGGGGATGTGCCAGAGCATGTCTTTCAGAGTCCTAAATGGGAGACTTTGATTGAAATTGAAATTGAAATGTTTGTTTGTTTGAATGTGGTAGAGTAGTAAAAATATCTCTCTATAGAGATAAGCTATGTCTATCTACTGTATAAAAGATTTGACTTTAGCTGGCTTGAATGAGGCCCAAGCTTGAGGCTTTTTGATTGATTTATTAATATTATTGACTCTGGGAGATGACTCCACTGGGGATTAATTACAGGGTATTTTTGTGTTCTGTACAAAGCCCAGAATTGAGGCTGACTCTATTTAGGGAGACTCTATTTGTGTGCCTTGTACAAAGCCCAAGGTTGTGGCTAACTGCTGAGGATAACTGAATTTTTGAGACTATGAATGACTCTATTTTGTGTGCCTTGTACAAAGCCCAAGGTTGTGGCTGACTCTAGCTAGGGAAAACATTATTTTCTGCCTTGTACAAAGCCCAAGGTTGTGGCAGACTCTTAAATAAACTGAGTATGGATGACTCTATGGGGAAAAGATCCTAGGTGTTAGGAATCTTTGACACATGAAAATATGGTTTATCTGCCTTGTACAAAGCCCAAGGTTGTGGCTACTAAGTGATGAAGAACTCACTGGGGAGACTCTATTATCTGCCTTGTACAATGCCCAAGGTTGAGGCTGACTCTTGACAGGGGAGTTTTATTGTTTGGTGCCTTGTATGAAGCCCAAGGTTGAGGCTAACTATTTTTGTTGGTTTTGACTCTACTGAGGAGATTTTATTTATTGAAAGACTGTTTTTCTTTGGAAGCTAACCCTTTCCAGGGATTTTGACTCAGCTGGAGAAATTATTTAGTAAAAGACTGACTTTATCATGTTTTTTGGAGGCTGACCCTTTCCAGGGGTTTTGACTCTTTTGGGGAAATTATCTCCTAGGAGAAATGAATCTTTATTTATTTATTAATTGACTTTGGAGGCTAACCCTTTCCAGGGAATGTTATTGAAATGATGGATTGATTTGGAGGCTAACCCTTTCCAGGGGTTTTTGTTAAAATGAAGGAATGTATGGAGGCTAACCCTTTCCAGGGGTGTTTGAAATGATTGGCAGAAAGATTATCTAGTGGAGACTTCTTGTTTAAAGCCCAAGATGAAGGCTGACTCATGCTGAGGATAAGAAAATATGGATCCTAGACTCTGCTAAGGAAAATTGATGAAGATAAGGGTGACAGAGACTGTCCATGTCTCTCATTCCAAAAGGTGTACTCAATGCAAAATTGAGACAAACTTGGCTTGCTAAAAGTCTGGTTTAAATTGGAAGAAACTCACCAGGGTAGGCTAAAAGGTGACTAAAGACCTGTTCCTATGTTTATAAGAAACCTGATGGGTCCTTGTATACAAGCTCAAGAGGAAGCTGGAAATGCTTTTAAGAAGCCTGTGGGTCCTTGTACAAAGCCCAAGAGGAGGCTAATCGAGGGTCCTTGTTATAGCACAAGAGAAAGCTATGTGGTTTTGAACTTATTTTGGCTCTAAGCAAATGGGTAAGAGGTTTCACCGGGAATAATTCCTCTTTGGGTGGATGTGTCCTATTTTTTGGATTCTAAGGTTTTTGCCAAGATGTTTCACCGAGAATAATTCATCTTGGGGGTTTGAACTACAGATCTCTAATTAGGAAAGAGCCTTCACCGGGAAGACATTCTCAATCCTAGGTCATATTCCTATAATATATATATAGTTTAACTGTCCTAAGGTTTATACTCAAACGTAGTTCTAAACTAATATATGCACAGTTTATATTTGACAGTAATTTAAATAAAGACTGTAAATTGAAAGCTTGTAAAGCCTAACCTGGATGGAGTGGAGGCCTTTGAAGAAGTATGTACAGAGCCTCAACAGTAATTGGTGGATAACAGTTGAATATATACATGATATACAGTTAAGAGTTTTTGAAAACAGAAGAAGTGAAGATGGACAAAGGTCACATAGGTATCTGAAGAGTTTCACCGGGAATAATGCCCTTCAAATACCAGAAGAATGTTTTGAAAACAGAAAGAAGATTTTGAAAATACAGTTTTGAAAACAAGCTAAGAAGAGAAGGTGTTTGGGACTTACACTCTATTAGAGGCCCAGTACTTTACAGTACTGGTGTAAAAGCAATTTGAAAATGATTCGGAATGATACAAGGTTTTGTTGTTTGAAAACCCTAATCATTTGATTTATTCGGAGATTTGAAAACAGTTTTGAAAATTGACAAAAGTTAACTTAATTAAGGTAAAAATAAAGATTTTTAACTAATTAAGACCTAAACAAATAGGGTTTTATCATAAACTTATTTACAAAATGATTAGGTTAAAACAAAGTGAATATATACATTTAAAGTATTTAAGAAAAACACTTAAAACATACTATTTTAAACCTCATTAAAACACATGAAATAAATAATATTTTTATGATTTTTTTTTATTATTTATAAAATAGATATATTAAATGACAAGTGTGTGAAAAATGAAGTGAAAATGATTTAATTTGATAGGTGAATTATTCATGTGAAGTTGTGAAGAAAATAAAAGAAATTATGTGTTAAAAATAGTTTTTGGCCCTTGGAGGATTTGAACCCACGCCCTTGAAGTCACCAGCCCAAAACAACACCACTGAGCCAACGCGCGCTTGGTGATAATAACTCTCACTCAATTGGTTATGTTTCAAAACAAGTGATAAATCATTGAAAAATAAAAGAATCAAAAAGTCTGGGGCAAGGGGGATTCGAACCCCAGACTTTGGACACGCGCAACACACAAACACTCTTTACCACTGGGCTGTAACGATTTAGTCGTTTATAAAACAACTTCCATTCAAAATAAAATAAACTTTGGCCCCAGATTTAAATTTTGCGCGCCATGGCCATAGTCATCTTCTTCCTCGAGCTCAAGAATTTTCAAAATCCTAACTCTCTGGTTTCTCAACTAAATGACATGATGTAAACATCAATCTTGTTCTAAATTTCCTCACGAATCCAGATATGTAACTAACATTTATTTATATGAACTATAGCTACCTAATTTCTCAGAAAACTCTAAGAACACATGAACCCTAAATTTGAAATTAAATGACAAACAGGATGAATAAATGAAAGATGATAGAGGGTTTTCAATCCTCTGATGATGCTAAACAAGATAGAATCGAGCTTTAACTCAAAGAGTGCTTAAACTAAAGAGGTGAGGTTCAGAGACTTACCTCTGAAAATGGAGGTCGTGAGGGTGATGGAGAACACCTGGACTTGAATGAATGATCTCAATAGCTTCCTTGAGACTCAATGATGCTAACTGAATGCTTATTGGAGCTTGAATCCTCCTGAATTGCTCTGTGGACCTCCTTCGATTTGAGCTTCAAGTAGACATGGAGGTTGTTGAATTTGGAGTTACAGACGAGCTGCAACCATCTGGTTAGCTTCATTATGACCTGAGGAGTGTGCCTGGATGATTGGCTTGGCTTGAAACCTCCTGAATTACTCTATGGACCTCCAACTGCAACAGCTCCAAGTGAGAGGTGAAGATGATGATTCTTCACTTACAGAAGTGTTTCAGAGGTCTGGATCACCTCTAAATGACTTCCCTAATGTGTTTGAATACTTAATTCCAAAGGAAGAGCTTTGGTTTGAAGAATCCGAGTCTTCTTGCCAAAGAACCTTTGAAAACCTTAAGTATGAAGAAAGAAGAGAGAAAGCAAGAATTTTGTTGCTTTGGTGTGCTTTCTGAATGAGAAAGAGGCCTCTATTTATAGGCAATTGGTTCAGAGCAATTGATCATAGTAAGCTTGCTTAGTGTAGTGAGTTTGGTTTCTTAGCCATGAAGGAATTCAAAGAATATTCCAAGTGCAATGATGAGCTCTTTGATACCACTCCCTAGCCCTCGGTTTTGCTTGATCTTAGGGGACCAAATGGCTGCAGAAATGAGCTCCAATTGGTTGGGAGAAGATTCCTTTGATGAATCACCAATTTGTCATAAATTCAAAAATGCAATCATTACATAATCACATGCCTTTGTTTTTGGGAATCTTCTCTAATCCTTATGCAATGATGGAAATTGATGTATGGTATGGTTTCAGATGCATTAGAGGTCGTGTAGCATCACTTAGTGAAGCAAAATGCACAAAATTGCAAAGTTTCAAATTGTACATGACCTATAATTTTACTTCATGAGGCCAACTTTGAACAAGCATAACTCCTAGCTCAAATTGAATTTGGAGAAGGTTGAACACAATTTGGAAAGCCCTAAACATCTACTTCAAATCATTAGTTTGGAGTTTCTTCAGAATCCTTTGGCAAATTTGTGAAAAATGAGGCCAAAGTTGGAAGAAAACTAGGTTAAAACACTTAGAAAAATTTCTAAGTGTTTATGACCTAAAACTCCAAAATTTCCAAAACTCTTAAATGATTGATCTTTTGAAAAAAGTTCCTTTGTAAGATGTTGTTTTATTTTGCAAGATCTACAACTTTCATGTTGGAAGTTTTTTGAGTTGTGTAGGTGAAATTTTGAGTTCTCACTATGCCTTAAAAAACCCTAATTCCCGACTTTTTGCTCCTTGATGAATTTCTTTGAATTTCTTTGGTCAAATGACTTCATTATCCATATATTGATGATATTGATCCTTAAAAGTCATGGTTTGACCAAAAATCTCAAAAGTCAATGGTGATCCCATACAGTTGACTTTTTTCTGGTAAGGTGAGATTTTGGACTTTTGTGTAGAATCAAGATCTTCTCCTCAAATGAATGATGTAAATGGATTATATTTAGGTAGTAGAGACTCTTGAATCATGTCTTGAGTTTTGGATCCATGCCCTGATTAAAAGTCAACTATCTTGGTAAATTAGGTCAAAAACCCTAATTGTCGACCAGAGGACAATGATGACTGTAGACTCTGAACTGAGGTGTAATGTCCAGTGGATCTTGTCATATGAGTTATTTGAAGATGATTGATGTCTTTGAATGATCCCCTGGGGCTTTTTAGGGTTTCCCAAAGGTGATCCCTGATTTTAGTCCTTGATAGGCTCCAAACCCTAGTCTGTTGATCTGAGTAATTCTGTACTTAGATGACTGGGTGTCTAATCAATCATAGGTGAAATAATGAAGCTTTTGAGTCTTATTATTGTATTAGAGACTAATCCCTCTATTGATTGATCCTTTGCCTGAGTTTTCTTGTCTTTGAACACCCTCGATTGAATGCCAGACTGCCCTGGGTACTTACTTTGACTTGATGAAAATCCTGAAGATATGTCATCTCAGGGGGGTCAAAAATTAGGGTATGACAGATGCCCCTATTTAAGTTTCTTTTATCTGGAGGGAGAGAGATTGATATCTCGATCTCTCCTGCGTAAAAGAGACTTAAAAATTAAAGAATGCCCGAATTTTTGGGCGCTCCTGAGATGTTGTAATTGATAAAATCCTTTCATAACTTGATCCCGTTGTCGCACTCGGCGGGGGATGAGGAGACAAACTCCTGTAGAAATACTTGATGTGGATTCTGGAGAATGAATGGCAGTGTAGGATGTGCAATCCATCTTCTTTAACTAAGTGTTGATACTTAGAAAAAGGTAAACAACCTCCTCTCGTTCCGGATGTCCAAATCTCGAAACTGGTCTCAGTTGTGTTTGGACAATATCTCAGATAAAGAGAAAATTTCCAAAGGTTTGTTTCCTCATCAAACTTCTCATCAGCACTTGGAGACGAGACGCCATTTGATGGTAGTAAAGAAACTTCAAAGGTTTGTTTCCTCGTCAAACTTCTTATCAGCGCTTGGAGATAAGATGCCATTTGACGGCTGTAAAGAAACTTCAAAGGTTTGTTTCCTCGTCAAACTTCTTATCAGCGCTTGGAGATAAGATGCCATTTGACGGCTGTAAAGAAACTTCAAAGGTTTGTTTCCTCGTCAAACTTCTTATCAGCGCTTGGAGATAAGATGCCATTTGACGGCTGTAAAGAAACTTCAAAGGTTTGTTTCCTCGTCAAACTTCTTATCAGCGCTTGGAGATAAGATGCCATTTGACGGTTGTAAAGAAACTTCAAAGGTTTGTTTCCTCGTCAAACTTCTTATCAGCGCTTGGAGATAAGATGCCATTTGACGGCTGTAAAGAAACTTCAAAGGTTTGTTTCCTCGTCAAACTTCTTATCAGCGCTTGGAGATAAGATGCCATTTGACGGTTGTAAAGAAACTTCACCATCTTCCCTTTTGACTTGACGTCTTTGAAAGAATGTCATATGGCCTCATGATCTTTTGAGGGGCTAATGACTTTGTTTGAAGGCGGACGAACTGTTTTCGGGGTGAAAACTGCCATTCGTCAACTGATGCCTGGGGAATCAACGAACTGTTTTCCTAAGAGGAAAACTGCCATTCATCGACTCTGTGGGGAGTTAAACATCCCAGAAACAGACAAACTGTTCGAAGAAACTGCCATTTGTCGATCTCTTGAGTATTTAACAGACAAACTGTCTTTTCTTGGGAAAAGACTGCCATTTGCCAATTGCTAGGGGAGCAAACTGTCTTCTACTGGGAGAGACTGCCATTTGTCGACCCTGTCATGAAAGAAAGTGAGCAAACTGTCTTCTGCTGAAAGAGACTGCCATTTGCTGACTTTGTTATGATAGAAAGTGAGCAAACTGTCTTCTGCTGAAAGAGACTGCCATTTGCTGACTTTGTTAGGGAATCTGAACTATCTTCTGGACGAAGACTATCATTCGCTGACTCCGTTGGGGAATCATTTGTCGATCTGCTAGGAGATTCTGAATTTTTCTTTGACAAGAAGTGGCACCTCTTGACCCTGCTGGGGAAATACCAAACCTGTAGGGAATTCCAAAATGTGAAGCAGACTATCTTATCTGAAGAAGACTGTCGAATATCGCTCTGCAGGAGATTCTCGGCTGAGGAATTCCAAAAGTGAACAAACTATCTCTTTGAGGGAGACTACCATCTGTTGACTTGCTTGGTGAGATCCTTGTGTATGAACTGTTGTTTCGAAGGAAAAAGTTTCTCCGGAACTTGCAGGGGAAACTTGAGTTCATGCCTCAATGACTTAGGCATTCACAGGATCAAAGCCTGATTCGGCTATGCAATTATGATGTAATGTATGCATGAATATTATGACAATGATAAAATGTAAAGTGAATGTGAATAGAATTGTCGCGGATGGAAAATCCTAAGATACGACTTGAATTCTTGTTGATCAGAAGATGTCCTCTTCTTGGAATTCGAACTCTGTTGGGAATATCTGGTTATCAGTTGTCCGCTGTCCGAAATGAGTAATATGAATTGAAGTAAAGATCCGTCATCGGGAGATGTTCGCAAAGCGACCTCATGGGGAAAACTTGATTCCCGGAATCTCAACCGTTCTCGGAGCAACTGTTTGCATTCTTCCTATTGTTTGTAAACCTCAGAAAGAAATTTCACCTTTATTATTTTTTTTGCAAGTAAATTCATTTTATTTTTATGAAAACATTTGTTTCAAGAGAATGACTGTTTAAACCTAAAATGCATTCCAAGAAACTGAATAAGACTAGATTGCAAAGGAAAAGCACAAGGCTCAAATTATTATATATGGAATGGTAATCAGCCAAATGCTTGATTCCATGGAGTATTTACAAAGTTGGAAATTGGTAATTTTCGGGAAAAGGGCTACGATGAAACGCGACGACCGTTATCTTTCCCTTCCACTCCGAGTTGCGCTGTATTCGTGCTTCGTAGAAGATGACCTACTGCTGATGAACACTCCGCTATGGATTTTGAATGATCAAGTTTGTCCTGAACACAGTTACTTGCCATATATCCCTAACTTTTGCGTAAACTACCCCTTTCGGGTTTTAAGTCTACCGGGATTGAATAAATTTTTTTATGTCTCTAACTTTTGCCTGAATCGCCCTTTCGGGTTTTCGATTCACCGAGACGCTCTTTTTTGCCTAAGCCGCTCTTTGCGAGTTTTCAACTTAGCGAGCTGTTCTTTTGTTTATTTAGGCGAAGTATTTCTTGACTGCGTCGACGTTCACAGGATGGGTGAATTCTTCTCCATCCATAGTCGTGAGTATTAAGGCTCCTCCTGAGAAAGCTCTCTTGACCACGTAGGGGCCGTCATAATTGGGAGTCCATTTCCCTCTCGAATCTGTGAGAAAAGATTGAATCTTTTTGAGTACAAGGTCGCCTTCTTTGATTGTGCGAGGTCGAACCTTTTTGTCGAAAGCTTTCTTCATTCTTTGTTGATATAGCTGTCCGTGGCATAAAGCTGTCATGCGCTTTTCTTCGATTAAGTTCAATTCATCGAATCTGCTTTGACACCACTCGGCTTCTGTTAATTTTGCTTCCATCAAGACTCTCATTGATGGAATCTCAACCTCTATTGGTAGGACTGCCTCCATGCCATATACAAGGGAGAAAGGAGTTGCTCCAGTCGAAGTACGTACTGATGTACGGTAACCATGAAGAGCATACGGGAGCATTTCATGCCAATCTTTGTAAGTGATGACCATCTTCTGAATGATTTTCTTGATGTTTTTGTTAGCTGCTTCTACAGCTCCATTCATCTTTGGTCTGTAAGGAGATGAGTTGTGATGTTCGATCTTGAATTCTTCACAAAGCTCCTTCATCATTTTGTTATTCAAATTTGACCCATTGTCAGTGATTATCTTGCTAGGAACGCCGTAGCGACAGATGATGTGATTCTTGATAAACCTGACGACAACTTGTCTTGTAACGTTTGCATATGAAGCTGCTTCAACCCATTTGGTGAAATAGTCTATGGCTACCAAGATGAAGCGATGTCCGTTGGACGCTTTTGGTTCGATCATTCCAATCATGTCGATTCCCCACATGGAGAAAGGCCAAGGGGAAGAGAGTATGTTGAGAAGAGATGGTGGCACATGAATTCTATCGGCGTAGATCTGGCATTTGTAACACCTCTTTGCGTACTGGTAGCAATCTGACTCCATCGTCAGCCAATAATATCCTGCTCTCTGTATTTTCCTTGTCATGGTATGTCCATTGGTGTGAGTACCAAAGGAACCTTCATGTATTTCTCTCATGAGTATTTCTGCTTCTTTTCTGTCAACGCATCTGAGCAGAACCATGTCGAAGTTTCTCTTGTACAGAACATCTTCATTCAAGAAGAATCTACAAGCTAACTTTCTCAAAGTCTTTCTATCTTTCTTTGATGCCCCAAGAGGGTACTCTTGCTTTTGAAGAAAGTTCTTGATGTCGTGATACCACGGTTTGTCGTCGATGATTGCTTCTACTGTGAACACATGAGCAGGCCTATCCAGGCGCATAACATCGATCCGAGGAATGTCATTCCAATGATTTATCCTAATCATGGAAGAGAGTGTGGCTAATGCATCAGCCAAATTGTTTTCTTCACGAGGAATGTGATGAAAATCTACCCTGTCGAAGAATGGTAACAATCTTCTCGCGTAGTCTTTGTAAGGAATTAGCCCTGGTTGGCGTGTTTCCCATTCTCCTTTGATTTGATTGATGACCAAAGCAGAATCTCCGTATACATCCAAGTGTTTGATTCTTAGATCCATGGCTTCTTCGAGACCCATGATGCAAGCTTCATATTCGGCCTCATTGTTTGTGCATTTGAAAGTTAATCTGGCAGTAAATGGAATATGGGTACCCTGAGGTGTAACAATGATTGCCCCAATTCCTCGTCCATAAGTATTGACAGCTCCGTCAAAGATTAAGCCCCATTGGGATCCTATCTCAGGTCCTTCGTCTGGTAGTGGCTCGTCGTAATCTTTCATCTTGAGGTACATGACGTCCTCGTCCGGAAAGTCGAAACTGGTTGATTCATGACCATTGAGTGGGTGGTGAGCCAGGTGCTCAGCTAGAATGCTTCCTTTCACGGCTTTCTGTGCGTGATACTCAATGTCGTATTCTGATAACAACATCTGCCAACGGGCAATTCTCCCGGTTAAAGCAGGCTTCTCAAAGATGTACTTGATCGGATCCATATGAGAGATCAAACAAGTAGTATGTCGAATCATGTACTGGCGGAGACGCTTGGCAGCCCAGGCCAAAGCACAACACGTCTTCTCGAGCATGGAGTAGCGGGATTCACAGTCAGTGAATTTCTTGCTCAGGTAGTAGATGGCATGCTCTTTTCTCTTTGTCCCGTCTTGCTGTCCAAGGACACAACCCATGGAATCTTCTAAGACGGTTAAGTACATTATCAAAGGTCTTCCTTCCACTGGAGGAGATAAGATGGGTGGTTCGAGCAGATATTCCTTAATGCTGTCGAACGCTTTCTGACAATCGTCTGTCCAGACGCAACTTTGATTTTTCCGTAGAAGTTTGAAAATAGGAGCGCAAGTTGCAGTCATGAGATATATGAATCTCGAGATGTAATTCAGACGTCCAAGAAATCCTCTAACTTGTTTCTCGGTTCTGGGCGAAGGCATTTCTTGAATTGCCTTGACTTTGTCTGGATCTACTTCAATTCCTCGTTTGCTGACAATGAAACCAAGGAGTTTTCCTGAATAGACACCAAAGGTGCACTTGTTGGGGTTCAGGCGAAGCTGAAACTTCCGTAAGCGTTGAAATAACTTTGTCAGATTCTGTATGTGATCTTCTTCATTTTCTGATTTGGCAATCATGTCGTCCACATAGACTTACACTTCCTTATGCATCATGTCGTGGAAAAGCGTAGTCATGGCCCTTTGATAAGTTGCCCCTGCGTTCTTTAGTCCAAAAGGCATAACACGGTAGCAGAACGTGCCCCAGGGGGTGATGAAAGCTGTTTTTTCCATGTCTTCAGGTGCCATTTTGATTTGGTTGTATCCTGAAAATCCGTCCATGAACGAGAAAACTTTGGATTTTGCTGTACTGTCTACCAACATATCAATATGTGGTAAAGGAAAATCATCCTTAGGGCTAGCTTTGTTCAAATCTCTGTAGTCGACGCACATGCGGACTTTTCCGTCTTTCTTAGGAACGGGAACAATGTTTGCTAACCACTGAGGGTATTCTGAAGTGACGAGGAAACCTGCGTTGATCTGCTTTTGAACTTCCTCTTTGATTTTCATGGCCATCTCCGGATGAGTTCTTCTTAATTTTTGCTTGACCGGAGGGCATTCTGCTTTTAACGGCAAGTGATGCTCCACTATACTGGTATCCAACCCTGGCATATCTTGATAAGACCAAGCGAAGACATCTGAGAATTCTTTGAGCAGCTGTATCAAACTCTCTCTGATCTCTGAACTGAGCGAAGCTCCAATCTTAACCTCTTTTTTGTTTCCATCGGAACCAAGGTTAATGATCTCTAGAGGCTCATTGTATGGCTGAATGGCCTCTTCCTTTTGTTGAAGTAACCGTGAAATTTCCTTTGATATTTCTTCGTCTTCTTCTTCCTCTGCCTCGAATACAGGAAACTCAAAGCTTGGAGAAGTCATACGGTCGCACGTTTCAACGGGGTATTTTATGATTAATCTGCATATGTGTGATAAGTTTTATTTAGACAACGAGGGAAGACTCGGTGTATGCAGTTAATGGAATATTTGATGTTTTTTAAGGGTGTTTTTTAGGATTACCAATTTCCGAAAAAAGAAAAGGGAAAACTAAACGAAGGAACAGAATGACATTTTTATTTATTGACAGTCATTTCTTGAAACAAAGACCCTATAAAACAAAACTCTATTGCTTTGGGCGAAGCAAAGAGGGACATTTTCCTAAGAAATAGTAAAATGCAAAGCCCTATGAAACATCTCTTCACCCTGGGCTATGGTGAGAGGACAAAATAACGGTGAAAGTTCCTACTTAGGAGTGCGAACAACAGTTGAAACTTCAACAGCTGTCCAGTAGTGGCGAACCCCATTGTGCACTAAGTAATCTGGAACCTTAGGCTTAAGCTGGCCTGTGGTAGGTCTTGATTTACCAACCACTGTCTTTGCAACACTCAGACGATCTTCTTCTACTTCAGCAGACTGAGCGGTGTGAGCATACCCATTTCCAAGTGGAGTATGTCGGTTTTTCTTTTGAGGAAACTTCCAATCTTCTGAATGGAGAGACTCGTTGTCGGAGACACTTTCGAGATCGTCCTCTTCTGTATTTTGGTCTTGCTCTTCTCCCAAGATGGCATTGACTAGATATGTGAACTCTAGATCCGTAGCCTCGGAAGGTGACTTGGGGATATAATCCTCAATGATGATTTCACCAGTAGATGATGATGAATAGCAAGGGTTATACATCTCTTTTGGCTGAGAGAGGTACTCATAATCAATGTTCCATCCAGTTGGAACAATATCTTCAAGAGAGATTCTTGAACTTTCAGGAGCGGAGTATTTCACCATGTAGTCGAATTTTCCGCTTGGTTCTCCTAATGTATCCCAAGTCTCTTCGGGGATAGGAGGAACTTCTTCTGATGAACCATGACTTCTGGTGGTGAAGCTGTCAGTAACTTCATCCCTGCTTGGTTGAGTCTTACTTTCAGATCCTTTAGTCGGATAACAGCAAGGTGAATCAGACTCTGGTAGGGAGATGTATCCTGCTTTGTTAAGATAGGATAACCATTCCTCTTCATCGGTGTTTTCCGTACCGATGGTATTGACTGTTTGTTGAACAGGTTGAAGAAAACCTCCACTGCAGAAAGTTTCTTGAATAGGGAGAACTACCTCAATCCCTGGGATAGCTTTTGATGATGTCGGAAAGAATCCAATTCCTGTTCTGTTCTTGTTGTTGGTAGGAATATTAATGTGCCCCCAACCACTGGTAGTGCCATCCTTTACAACTTGGATTGCATCTTTGTATGAAGAGATAGACGCTGCTTTCTCCTTTCCTTTGTCCAAGGAAAGTGCTTGGAATTTAGTTCCAACAACTTCTTTTGGTTCTATGTCGGAGAATGATGACAGGTTGCTGACGATCAGAGCTCGTTCTCCACATACGGTTACCAATTTGTCATTTCTTATGAACTTCAGTTTCTGATGAAGTGTTGAAGTAATTGCCCCAGCCTCATGAATCCATGGGCGACCTAGCAAACAACTGTATTGTGCTGGAATGTCCATAACCTGGAAAGTGATTTTGAACGTCTGAGGTCCAATAGTTATGGGAAGATCTACTTCTCCGAAAACTGACTTTCTTGATCCATCAAATGCTTTGACGATGACATGACTTTTTCTTAGAGGGTAATCTTCGAAAGATAATCTTGATAATGTTGATTTAGGCATGACGTTGAGAGAGGATCCATTGTCTATTAGGACTCCTGTGAGTGTATTACCCATGCAGCCAACTGAGATGTGAAGTGGAAGATTGTGGTCCACTCCTTCTTCAGGAAGATCTTCGTCACAGAAACTTAGGTTAGTTCCGGCGGAGATGTTGGCAACGATGTTGTTGAATTGGCTTATTGTAACACTTGGTTCTACAAAAGCTTGTTCCAAAACTTTCTGTAGAGCTTCCCTATGAGCTTCAGAACTCAATAGCAGGGAAAGAACAGAAATCCTAGATGGAGTATGTAGTAATTGGTCTACAATGTTGTATTCACTCCTCTGGATTAACTTCAAGATCTCATCATTTTCTTTCGCTTGAACAGCATTGGTCGGATGATTGTCTTGCCTATGTGGTACTTCCTCCGAAGGTTTCTCCACATTTTCTGTTGTTCTGTTGAAGACTCGTCCACTTCTGGTGACTCGACTAACATCAGCAATGTTGACAACAGACGGTAATGGTATTTCCTTACCATTTTCAATGAATGTAGCGTTGTACTTGTATGGTATAGCCTTGCTGGACTCATACGGTACAGGACCTGGTAAGTAGATGACTAGTGGTGCAACTGCTGTCTTCCTGCTATCATACTTAACTTGCATAGGTTCATCTTGATTAATTTGAGGAGATACGGTAAAGACTTCATCATCTTCTCTGTTGGCAAGAACAGTAATGGTATTGTCATCCATCAGCTTTTGAATGTCGTTGCGAACACGCAAACATCCTCGTGAATTTCTTCGACAGATTTCGCATCTACTGTAAGCGTGGAAATCTGTTCCAAAGTAGGCAAGTCCATTTAAAGTTTTGTGGAACCTGACTACCGATCCTTCAAGGTCTTCAACTTTGTAGATTTTGTATTCTCCTGGACATCCTTGAACCATGTTGATGTCATGTTCAGTTCTGACTCGGATATGTTGAATCCATCCCAAGTCCATTTGTTCTTGTAATGCAGCTTGAACTATGGCACATCCTTGATTATTCTTTGGACAAATTTCACATGTGAAGTAGTTGTGAGGTGGTACATGACCGTACCCAGCTTGTTTAGCGTGCATCTTGACAAGATTTTCCCCTATCTGACGAATGTCGTAGATTTGAATGACGTTGGGGTGTTGATCTATCAGATTTACTGAAGCTTCTTTATGCTGCGGCAAAGGATTTGCTTGGACGTTTGGATTAGTATCTTTGAAGGATAGCATTCCGCTCTTTCACTAATCGTTGGACGTCAATCTTGAAAGATAAACAGTTCTCAATATTGTGACCTGGTGCCCCCTGATGATAGGGACAAGATTGGTCAGCCTTATACCATGGTGAGGAACTATTTGTAGGATTTGGAGGACTCCTTGTCTGAATGAGTCCTTTTGCCAGTAATGTTGGAAACAATTCTGCATACGGCATTGGTACGGGGTCAAAGGCAGGATACCTTGGAGCCCGATTGTTGTAATTTGGAGGTCGAACCTGCTGCTGAGGTTGCTGCGACCTTTGTTGAATTTGTTGTTGCGAGACCTGAGGTTGATAAGCTGGCGCTGAGTTAACAACCGGAGTTATTGTTGCAACTTGAGGTTGGAATTTCTTCTTGATTTTGTGCAAGACATTGCTGACATCTTGATCCTTTTTCTTCTGGAAAGAACTTCCATACTTCCTTGGACCAACAGAAGATTCTGGTTCTTTGTTCAAGCGTCCTTCTCGAACTGCTTCTTCTAAACGCACACCCATGTTTACCATCTCGGTAAAGTCACTTGGTGCACTTGCAACCATTCGTCCGTAGTAAAATGGACTCAAAGTTTTGAGATAGATTTTTGTCATTTCTTTCTCTTCAAGTGGTGGACAAATTTGAGCAGCAACTTCACGCCATCTCTGAGCGTATTCCTTGAAGCTTTCTCTATCCTTTTGAGTCATGGCCCGGAGTTGATCTCTGTCGGGAGCCATATCCAGATTGTACTTATACTGTTTGACGAAGGCCTCTCCGAGGTCTCGAAAAGTACGAATCTCTGAACTGTCCAAGTTCATGTACCATTTGAGTGCAGCACCAGTCAGGCTGTCTTGAAAATAATGAATGAGCAATTGTTGATTATCAGTCTGAGTTGACATTCTTCGAGCGTACATCACAAGATGACTTTGTGGGCATGAATTCCCTTTATACTTCTCGAATTCTGGTACTTTGAATTTGTGAGGAATCTTAACATTTGGAACCAGACAGAGGTCTGCAGCATTCTTTCCAAATAGATCTTGTCCTCGGAGAGTCTTGAGTTCCTTCTGCATTTGCAGAAACTGTTCTTGGAACTCGTCCAATCTTTCATACACGCCAGCATCCTCACTTGGAGCGTGATGATATACTTGTCCGCCTTGCGGGGGAAAAGTATGCATAATGGGCTGTGGAGAAGCCATGACAGCAGATCTTGGAATCTCAGCATTCTGTTGTGCGAAACCCATTGCCGTTGCTCTTGGAACTTCAATTTCCAGAGGTTTGTAACCCTCCGGTGGACGCATATCCATGGTGACTTTTGGAGCTTCAGAAGCTGGAGGTATGTACCCTTCTGGAGTAAAGTTATACGGCATGCCCCAAGGTCGATCAGGCGGCATGGTATACTGAGGAATAGGAGTAGAAACAATCTCGGAAACCACAGTCCTTTGTGGTTCTTCTGGCGTTGGTCGATTCTGCGCAACTACCAGGGCTTCTACCATACTATTGAGTCTTTCAACAGTACCTTTGAGAGTATTAATCTCTTCTCTGAGTTCTTCATTCTCTTGCTCAAAGTCTTCCATTCTTTTCTTGCGACTTGAACGAGTGTTGTATGGATGAGACAGCTTGAAAGTCTTGGTTCACCTCCTTCTCCTCCTCTCTTTCTGGAGAAAGGAAAGTAACTCTTAGATCCGCGACAATTCTCGTGTCAGTGCGTACGACTAAAGCGATGTATGATATGCAATTAAGTTATTATTTTTCAAGGAAACACCATAATTACGTTATGAAACATCAAACTTTTATTAATTAAGCGAAAACGCCGTTTTTACACACTTTGAAAATGGAAATACAGAGAAACTGAGAGAAAGGACTCTAAAACTTTGATGATGAGCCGACTTCACGTTCTAACATCTTCTTCTGTTTCTTGAGCTGAGCGTTCTCTGACGTGAGCTGATCGATGATCCAGGAAGCAGGAGGGATATGATGAGAAAGTGACGATTGTGTCACTTGTCGATCGAGTACTTCAAGTAACTCATCCTTCCTTCTTAGGATGTTTTGAATCTCAACATTTTCCATGTTGACAATTCGATACTTGTTCCTCCAAGCATTCCTTTCTTGGCATACCTTGTTTAATGCCGCTTGCAGTTTTTCAACGTCGGTGGAGAAAAGGTAAATTGGTTCCCTTAGGGGAATAGGTTCTTGATGTTGATATGGCATCCTGAGCTTGAATGCTCTGACGCGTACCCATTGAAGGTAAGGATCCAGGGAGATGCAAAGATGTTTTCCTAACAATCTTCTCCCTTTGCTGTGAACAAGACGCCAGGCTTGGACAATTTCCTTCTTCAGCATGTTGCCATGATCGTCGATGTTCTTGAAGAACAGACCCTCCAATTGGATGTTACTTGGTATATTTTTCATGGGATAGCCGTATTGACGACGGGCTAAAGCTGGATTGTAACTGATTCCTCCCTTAGTTCCAATAAGGGGTATGTTGGGAAAACTTCCGCAACTGAAGATGATCTTGGTTTCGTCGTTGTCAGGACTACACCAATCAATGTCTGTATGAGTGAGAGACATGATTTTCTGTGACCAGTAAAGGCCATCCCTCATGTTCCAGAAAGTGCTAGACTTTGGCAGGTGCGAAACGAACCATTCGTATAACAACGGTACGCAGCATGTGATTAATCCTCCTCGCTGCAGGTTTCTTGAATGCACAGAGTGATAAGCATCCGCAAGCAAGGTTGGAACTGGATTTCCAATTAAGAAGATCTTAATTGCATTGATGTCGACGAAATCGTTAATGTTAGGGAACAAAAACAATCCGTAGATAAGCAAAGCCAAGATTTCCTCAAAAGCGCTCATATCTTGGATGCTGACGAAGTACCGAGCTTGATCAAACAGGAATTTGGAGGGCAATCCTTGAATTCCTCCTCTACTCACCATATGAGTTCTGATGTCGACTACGTTCAAAGGAGTAGTTGCAGCAATGATAATGTCGTCAGGATTCTTTTCCAAACCGGAGTACGGATCTTGCGCGTACACGGGTATTCCAATCAGACGAGAGTACTCCTCTAACGTAGGCATGAGCTGATAATCTGGAAAGGTGAAGCAGTGATACGTTGGATCGTAAAACTGTACCAAGGTGGGAAGGATCCCATCCACAATGTTGGTATTGAGCAAAGGCAGAAGTTTTCCATACTTCTCCTTGAAAGCCTGGGGGTTGACCACCAGTTTTCCGAGCTTTCCCAGTTCCTCGACCTGGGGAATCTTGAAGGTGTATTTCCTAGCTCTCTTTCTTCCGTAATCCATAATATAGATCCTTAAGTCCTTTCTCCGTTTCTCTCTTTCTATGAAGTTCAAAACGTTCGTTATTTAGTTTCCTTGAAAAACGACTCGAAAAAGACTCTTTTTGTTTTTAGTTGTTTATTAATGAATGATGCATGAATGCATGAATGCACACACAAGAGTTTTAAACAAACATGGCGTTGAAGGGTATAGTGGTCATGAAGTCAAAACGCAATCCCCGCCCCAATGGTAAACTAAGGTTAAGGATTTTTGTACCTGTAGAACGGGTTCTAGGGGTCTCAGAGTTTTTGCTCAACCTTAAAGATACGTTGATTGGTATCTATAAGAGAGTTTTCTCTGAGTGTAGTATCTGCGTGACAATTACTTCCGTAATCACCGCTCTACGTCCTAAAAAAAAGGCTTTAAGTGGGGTTAATGTGTTTCTAGGTCCTCCTGGTACAAATCAGTCTCGGAATGCAGTGGCGCAGTTAATCACAACCAGCCAGGCAAATCCCAAGAGTAGACTTGGAAACCAAGATTAGAGGGCCTTCACCGGGAAGACATCCTCCATCCTATCTTATGTTGCACTCAAATCCGGGTATAGGATTTCTCACCACAAGGGGGAATCAAGCCCTTTCCCGATACAGAATAAACAAAATAAACAAATATAAATGCAGCAAACACATGATATGACACAGAGGTTAGGCAGGACCTCTCTTGTTTGAGGGGGAATTTGGCATCCCTAATTCCTCATTGGGGCTGGACCAGCAACAGGTCAACCATTGGTTTGGATGAAAAACCAAGGTTTTTAACACTTATATCCCCAGCAGAGTCGCCATTTTTCTGTGGTGTCGTTTTCTTTACCTCCCCGTTTCACTTGGGAGGACGGCACGCTAGACCCTTCACGCGAAATTTGGAAGGAGAATGCGCCCGTGGTGGGATGAATTTTGTTTCAGTTCTTCCTACGATATCACACGAACTTTCTTATTGGTCCTACGAGTAGGAAAGGGAAAAAAAGATCTCAACTAAACCCTAGGAGTTTGCTAAGTGTGGGGATTTCACCTAGACTAGAAATTCTGGAGTCCGGGGGGTCGGTTATACATAGGGAAGTGTTTAAACACCCTACATATCTGTAGTACTCTACAGGAACCTTCTCTGTGTCATTGTGATTGTGTTTGCTGCTAATGATTGGGAAAGTTTCTCCTTTGTGTTAGGAGAGAGAATTGAATTGATTAAAGAAAGACAGACAGATAGACAGACTGACTATTTTTGGTATTTTATTAGCTCGCTGAGATTCCTTGTGAACCTCATGCCTACATATCCCTAGTGGAAGTCAGAGCTTAATGTAGTTCGGGGAACTAACTAGGGAAATTAAATGTTTTTGGTGCCTTGCTTGAAGCTCAAGGTTGAAGCTTGGAATTAAATCTCTGTTTACAGTAAAGAGACATGAAATCATCTTTACAGAGAGGTATTTGTACTATTCTACCACAAACATTTAAAAGTGACAGAAAAGCTAAAAATGATGTTTCATTCAAGAGGGGAGTCTACTTGGTTGATCAAGTATGACAGCCATCGTGCCTCTAAAATGAAAGAAAGATGCTCATCCAAATTAGGGAAAGTGTACAAGTCTGGGGATGTGCCAGAGCATGTCTTTCAGAGTCCTAAATGGGAGACTTTGATTGAAATTGAAATTGAAATGTTTGTTTGTTTGAATGTGGTAGAGTAGTAAAAATATCTCTCTATAGAGATAAGCTATGTCTATCTACTGTATAAAAGATTTGACTTTAGCTGGCTTGAATGAGGCCCAAGCTTGAGGCTTTTTGATTGATTTATTAATATTATTGACTCTGGGAGATGACTCCACTGGGGATTAATTACAGGGTATTTTTGTGTTCTGTACAAAGCCCAGAATTGAGGCTGACTCTATTTAGGGAGACTCTATTTGTGTGCCTTGTACAAAGCCCAAGGTTGTGGCTAACTGCTGAGGATAACTGAATTTTTGAGACTATGAATGACTCTATTTTGTGTGCCTTGTACAAAGCCCAAGGTTGTGGCTGACTCTAGCTAGGGAAAACATTATTTTCTGCCTTGTACAAAGCCCAAGGTTGTGGCAGACTCTTAAATAAACTGAGTATGGATGACTCTATGGGGAAAAGATCCTAGGTGTTAGGAATCTTTGACACATGAAAATATGGTTTATCTGCCTTGTACAAAGCCCAAGGTTGTGGCTACTGAGTGATGAAGAACTCACTGGGGAGACTCTATTATCTGCCTTGTACAATGCCCAAGGTTGAGGCTGACTCTTGACAGGGGAGTTTTATTGTTTGGTGCCTTGTATGAAGCCCAAGGTTGAGGCTAACTATTTTTGTTGGTTTTGACTCTACTGAGGAGATTTTATTTATTGAAAGACTGTTTTTCTTTGGAAGCTAACCCTTTCCAGGGATTTTGACTCAGCTGGAGAAATTATTTAGTAAAAGACTGACTTTATCATGTTTTTTGGAGGCTGACCCTTTCCAGGGGTTTTGACTCTTTTGGGGAAATTATCTCCTAAGAGAAATGAATCTTTATTTTTTGACATTTTTATTAATTGACTTTGGAGGCTAACCCTTTCCAGGGAATTTTATTGAAATGATGGATTGATTTGGAGGCTAACCCTTTCCAGGGGTTTTTGTTAAAATGAAGGAATGTATGGAGGCTAACCCTTTCCAGGGGTTTTTGAAATGATTGGCAGAAAGATTATCTAGTGGAGACTTCTTGTTTAAAGCCCAAGATGAAGGCTGACTCATGCTGAGGATAAGAAAATATGGATCCTAGACTCTGCTAAGGAAGATTGATGAAGATAAGGGTGACAGAGACTGTCCATGTCTCTCATTCCAAAAGGTGTACTCAATGCAAAATTGAGACAAACTTGGCTTGTTAAAAGTCTGGTTTAAATTGGAAGAAACTCACCAGGGTAGGCTAAAAGGTGACTAAAGACCTGTTCCTATGTTTATAAGAAACCTGATGGGTCCTTGTATACAAGCTCAAGAGGAAGCTGGAAATGCTTTTAAGAAGCCTGTGGGTCCTTGTACAAAGCCCAAGAGGAGGCTAATCGAGGGTCCTTGTTATAGCACAAGAGAAAGCTATGTGGTTTTGAACTTATTTTGGCTCTAAGCAAATGGGTAAGAGGTTTCACCGGGAATAATTCCTCTTTGGGTGGATGTGTCCTATATTTTTGGATTCTAAGGTTTTTGCCAAGATGTTTCACCGGGAATAATTCATCTTGGGGGTTTGAACTACAGATCTCTAATTAGGAAAGAGCCTTCACCGGGAAGACATTCTCAATCCTAGGTCATATTCCTATAATATATATATAGTTTAACTGTCCTAAGGTTTATACTCAAACGTAGTTCTAAACTAATATATGCACAGTTTATATTTGACAGTAATTTAAATAAAGACTGTAAATTGAAAGCTTGTAAAGCCTAACCTGGATGGAGTGGAGGCCTTTGAAGAAGTATGTACAGAGCCTCAACAGTAATTGGTGGATAACAGTTGAATATATACATGATAAACAGTTAAGGTTTTTGAAAACAGAAGAAGTGAAGATGGACAAAGGTCACATAGGTATCTGAAGAGTTTCACCGGGAATAATGCCCTTCAAATACCAGAAGAATGTTTTGAAAACAGAAAGAAGATTTTGAAAATACAGTTTTGAAAACAAGCTAAGAAGAGAAGGTGTTTGGGACTTACACTCTATTAGAGGCCCAGTACTTTACAGTACTGGTGTAAAAGCAATTTGAAAATGATTCGGAATGATACAAGGTTTTGTTGTTTGAAAACCCTAATCATTTGATTTATTCGGAGATTTGAAAACAGTTTTGAAAATTGACAAAAGTCAACTTAATTAAGGTAAAAATAAAGATTTTTAACTAATTAAGACCTAAACAATTAGGGTTTTATCATAAACTTATTTACAAAATGATTAGGTTAAAACAAAGTGAATATATACATTTAAAGTATTTAAGAAAACACTTAAAACATACTATTTTAAACCTAATTAAAACACATGAAATAAATAATATTTTTATGATTTTTTTTATTATTTATAAAATAGATATATTAAATGACAAGTGTGTGAAAAATGAAGTGAAAATGATTTAATTTGATAGGTGAATTATTCATGTGAAGTTGTGAAGAAAATAAAAGAAATTATGTGTTAAAAATAGTTTTTGGCCCTTGGAGGATTTGAACCCACGCCCTTGAAGTCACCAGCCCAAAACAACACCACTGAGCCAACGCGCGCTTGGTGATAATAACTCTCACTCAATTGGTTATGTTTCAAAACAAGTGATAAATCATTGAAAAATAAAAGAATCAAAAAGTCTGGGGCGAGGGGGATTCGAACCCCAGACTTTGGACACGCGCAACACACAAACACTCTTTACCACTGGGCTGTAACGATTTAGTCGTTTATAAAACAACTTCCATTCAAAATAAAATAAACTTTGGCCCCAGATTTAAATTTTGCGCGCCATGGCCATAGTCATCTTCTTCCTCGAGCTCAAGAATTTTCAAAATCCTAACTCTCTGGTTTCTCAACTAAATGACATGATGTAAACATCAATCTTGTTCTAAATTTCCTCACGAATCCAGATATGTAACTAACATTTATTTATATGAACTATAGCTACCTAATTTCTCAGAAAACTCTAAGAACACATGAACCCTAAATTTGAAATTAAATGACAAACAGGATGAATAAATGAAAGATGATAGAGGGTTTTCAATCCTCTGATGATGCTAAACAAGATAGAATCGAGCTTTAACTCAAAGAGTGCTTAAATTAAAGAGGTGAGGTTCAGAGACTTACCTCTGAAAATGGAGGTCGTGAGGGTGATGGAGAACACCTGGACTTGAATGAATGATCTCAATAGCTTCCTTGAGACTCAATGATGCTAACTGAATGCTTATTGGAGCTTGAATCCTCCTGAATTGCTCTGTGGACCTCCTTCGATTTGAGCTTCAAGTAGACATGGAGGTTGTTGAATTTGGAGTTACAGACGAGCTGCAGCCATCTGGTTAGCTTCACTATGACCTGAGGAGTGTGCCTGGATGATTGGCTTGGCTTGAAACCTCCTGAATTACTCTATGGACCTCCAACTGCAACAGCTCCAAGTGAGAGGTGAAGATGATGATTCTTCACTTACAGAAGTGTTTCAGAGGTCTGGATCACCTCTAAATGACTTCCCTAATGTGTTTGAATACTTAATTCCAAAGGAAGAGCTTTGGTTTGAAGAATCCGAGTCTTCTTGCCAAAGAACCTTTGAAAACCTTAAGTATGAAGAAAGAAGAGAGAAAGCAAGAATTTTGTTGCTTTGGTGTGCTTTCTGAATGAGAAAGAGGCCTCTATTTATAGGCAATTGGTTCAGAGCAATTGATCATAGTAAGCTTGCTTAGTGTAGTGAGTTTGGTTTCTTAGCCATGAAGGAATTCAAAGAATATTCCAAGTGCAATGATGAGCTCTTTGATACCACTCCCTAGCCCTCGGTTTTGCTTGATCTTAGGGGACCAAATGGCTGCAGAAATGAGCTCCAATTGGTTGGGAGAAGATTCCTTTGATGAATCACCAATTTGTCATAAATTCAAAAATGCAATCATTACATAATCACATGCCTTTGTTTTTGGGAATCTTCTCTAATCCTTATGCAATGATGGAAATTGATGTATGGTATGGTTTCAGATGCATTAGAGGTCGTGTAGCATCACTTAGTGAAGCAAAATGCACAAAATTGCAAAGTTTCAAATTGTACATGACCTATAATTTTACTTCATGAGGCCAACTTTGAACAAGCATAACTCCTAGCTCAAATTGAATTTGGAGAAGGTTGAACACAATTTGGAAAGCCCTAAACATCTACTTCAAATCATTAGTTTGGAGTTTCTTCAGAATCCTTTGGCAAATTTGTGAAAAATGAGGCCAAAGTTGGAAGAAAACTAGGTTAAAACACTTAGAAAAATTTCTAAGTGTTTATGACCTAAAACTCCAAAATTTCCAAAACTCTTAAATGATTGATCTTTTGAAAAAAGTTCCTTTGTAAGATGTTGTTTTATTTTGCAAGATCTACAACTTTCATGTTGGAAGTTTTTTGAGTTGTGTAGGTGAAATTTTGAGTTCTCACTATGCCTTAAAAAACCCTAATTCCCGACTTTTTGCTCCTTGATGAATTTCTTTGAATTTCTTTGGTCAAATGACTTCATTATCCATATATTGATGAAATTGATCCTTAAAAGTCATGGTTTGACCAAAAATCTCAAAAGTCAATGGTGATCCCATACAGTTGACTTTTTTCTGGTAAGGTGAGATTTTGGACTTTTGTGTAGAATCAAGATCTTCTCCTCAAATGAATGATGTAAATGGATTATATTTAGGTAGTAGAGACTCTTGAATCATGTCTTGAGTTTTGGATCCATGCCCTGATTAAAAGTCAACTATCTTGGTAAATTAGGTCAAAAACCCTAATTGTCGACCAGAGGACAATGATGACTGTAGACTCTGAACTGAGGTGTAATGTCCAGTGGATCTTGTCATATGAGTTATTTGAAGATGATTGATGTCTTTGAATGATCCCCTGGGGCTTTTTAGGGTTTCCCAAAGGTGATCCCTGATTTTAGTCCTTGATAGGCTCCAAACCCTAGTCTGTTGATCTGAGTAATTCTGTACTTAGATGACTGGGTGTCTAATCAATCATAGGTGAAATAATGAAGCTTTTGAGTCTTATGATTGTATTAGAGACTAATCCCTCTATTGATTGATCCTTTGCCTGAGTTTTCTTGTCTTTGAACACCCTCGATTGAATGCCAGACTGCCCTGGGTACTTACTTTGACTTGATGAAAATCCTGAAGATATGTCATCTCAGGGGGGTCAAAAATTAGGGTATGACAACTCGCCAAAATCACAACACACAATATACTCTGTTTCTATAAAAGGAACGTGCTCGCCCGCTTCGGGGTACCGCAAGCAATAGTGACCGACAACAACACGTAGTTTATCGACAAAAAATTCCAAGAGTTTGTGGGCAAGCTCGGGACCAAGCAGCACTTCACCTCTGTCGAGCACCCTCAGACCAACGGACAAGCCGAAGCTGCAAACAGAGTCATCCTATGAGGGCTCAGAGGTCGGCCCGACGAAGCTAAAAGAGGCTGGGTCAAGGAACTACATAGCGTGTTGTGGGCCTACAGAACGACACCACACTCGACCACCAGGGAGACCCCATTCAGATTAATATACGGAACCGAGGCAGTTATTCCCGTGGAGATTAGAGAACCATCTCGCCGTACAGAATCCCCACTCGAGGAGAATTGAACGACAAAGCAATGAGAAAGGAGCTCGACATGGTCGAGGAAATCAGATCAGGAGAATCCCTCCGCGAAATAACACCAAATAACTTTGCGTCACGACACGAAAGTCATAAAATGCGAGTTCGAGATCGCCTCACCAGTCTTACGCAAAAACATGAAGGACTCGCGCGAAGGCAAACTCGCTCCCAATTGGAAAGGCCCATACCGAGTTTATGATAAAATAAAAATGGTGCCTACTACCTAGAAAACCTACTCGGGGAAAAACTTGCTCGACCCTGGAACGCCGAGAAACTCAGGCGATACTACAGCTAAACCAGCTAACCTCTATCCAACAAACCCTTACCAATAACGAGCCTTGCTCGGATAACGACAAGCGTCGTGGTACATACGCATACATCTCCATGACAACGAAGATTGAACTCTCGCTCACACGAGCACAAGTTCGATCCGGTGGGGAAATCTACACCTAGGTCCGCCGCTGTTGTACCTGTTCGCAGAGCCCCAGCTCGCGATGGGAACGTTCACTCTAACATCCCAAAAATTCTTATTTAATTAATTTAATTAAGTTTTAAATTAATTATTGGAAATTAGCATTTTATCGAATTATGTGGAGAAATTATAAAATGTAAGTCATTGGGCCATGTGGTGGAATTAGTAAGGTGGGGGTGTAATTGTGAAGGAGCCCATTTCTAATTTTGTATTTTTCATAAAATAAGGAAAACAAGAGGAGAAAGAAATTAGAACGTGAAAACAAGAAGTTGTGAGAAGAGGGAGAGCTGAAAACGTGAAGGAGAACCAAAGAGGAAGAAGACCCATTCAAGAATTTGGCTAAGGTAAGGGGGGACTTATCTGATTAGCATCTATTATCAGGTTATGGGTTGATAATACTAAATAGATGTAGAATTCGGGTCAATTGAGTCATATGATAGATTTAGGGATTGAGTCAAATTGTATGATGTTTGATTCCCAATGTTTGAATCCATGATGTTTGTGTTGATATGGTCTCAATTGATGCGTAATTGGTGTATTATGATGTGTATTTTCGTGTTGTATGTGCATTCCATTTCCTTAGGTTCGTACTGGTATGAATTGAGTGAGTTTGGAATGTGTAGAATGCTTTGTTCTGCGATTGGGGGTTTCTGAAAATCGCCAGTTCGCGCCGTGTCCTAGGGTTGGTGCCGCAAACTGTTTGGCAGAAGGCGCAAGGAAAATTGGTGTACTCAGTACGCGCCGCGAGCACATGTTGCGTCGCGAAGGCGTACTCCTTTTCTCGTTTCGCGCCGCAATCACATGTTTACGCCGCAAAGTGCTTGGCAGAGGGCCAAGGAGTTTTGAGACACTCAGTTCACGCCGCGAACCAAGGTTGGCGCCGCGTGCTGTTAGTGACAAACCATTTTTGAAAAGTTTAAAGATGCATAATTTTTGAACCGTTGGTCCGTTTAGTGTGCCGTTTCGAGCTAAACGAACCTTATAAAATAATCTATTTGATGATTAATGATGTGATTGTGATTGAATGATGCATATATATATATATATATATATATATATATATATATGTAAACATGCTTGATGATGATGATGATTATGATGAAATGAGTATTTGATGATGTTACTCATTAGACTTGACGATGGTATAAGTATGTTCATGTATGTTTGTATTCATTCATATTCATTGATGATGCTGTATCCATGATGATGTGTTGGATCAGTAAAGGGCATGATTCCCATTGTGTGGAATCTGTGCTGGCAGAGCCGTATCTTGATGATGTTGGATCGGTCATGGGTTATTCCCATTTGATGATGTTGGTACCACATGCATAGTGTCAGTTCATACATATGCATACTTTTATAACATGATTGGATGTATTCCAGTGTTATAAATATTCATGATATGTTGGTTGATTGTTTGTGATGATGAAACTTGTCTGAATGTTTGTTATGAAACAATTGGGTGAATGATGCAGCTATGATGTGTTATTGCTTTATAGCCTTATAACATTTGTTAATTATGATGATAATCACCCTTACATGTTGTCATTTTCAGATTGAGGATAGCGACTGTTCGACTCGGTGAGAATTAGCTCATGAGTCAGTTATTTTAGTTAGCGTCAGGTGTCATGCTCTGATATTTGTAACACTGGGGACGCGATGTTTAGAGTTTATGGTTTATAACTCTGGTTATGTTTTAATGTTTGAAGGATTAGTTTTAAAGATGTTAAACTTAATCCGTTTGAGTTAATTTCCGCTGTGTTAACATGAAATATTTTTATTTGTTGATGAACGCCTCAGTGAATGCATGACATAACTGAACGATGTTTATTTTATTATGAATTGTGGCACCCTTATTTTCATGTATTCTGAATAAACTTATTAATTGTCGCGGGGGTTTAGAAAGGGGTGTTACAATAGTGGTATCAGAGCATAGTCGGTCGTTATGACCAGAGTCTTAGTGTCAGTCTTTCCTGTGTATGCAACTAGTACGAGTTAACTTGTCGATACTTTTGTTCTAATTAAATTGGTTGTGATTTAAGCAGAGCAATGGCTGGAAGAGGTGGAAGAAATGATGATGCTATCGCTGAGGCACTGGGCATGATTGCTGGTGTGGTGCGAGGAAATGCCGGAGGAGCAGGGATTGGTGCTGATAGGCAACTGGGGAATTTTTGGAGGAACAATCCTCCGTTGTTCAAGGGTACGCATGATCCTGAAGGTGCTCAGAAATGGCTGAAGGAGATCGAACGGATTTTCAGAGTCATAGATTGTGCTGAGAATCTAAAAGTGAGGCATGGTACGCATATGTTGTCCGAAGAAGCTGATGACTGGTGGATGGCGACCAGAGCTGAACTGGAGGCTGATGATGTGGATATTTCTTGGGCTGTGTTCAAGAGAGAGTTTTTGAGAAGGTACTCCCCTGAGGACGTACGAGGTCGAAAGGAAATTGAATTTTTGGAGCTGGTTCAAGGTAATATGACGGTACCAGAGTATGCTTCGAAGTTTGTTGAGTTGGCGAAGTACTACGTTCACTACAACAATGATGAAGCTAGTGAATTCTCAAAGTGCATCAAATTTGAGAATGGTCTCCGTGATGAGATTAAGCAAGGAATCAGGTATCAGAGGATTCGGAGATTTGTTGATTTGATGGACTGTAGCAAGATCTTCGAGGAAGATAACCTTAAGCTGAAGTCACCTCACTCTCGCGAGTTAGTTGACAGAAAAGGGAAGAAGCCTATGGAAAAAGGTAAACCGTATGGTAGAGGTAATCCAAAGACTGGTGGTTGGAAGAAGCCTAGTAGGGGAGACTCCAGTGCTTTTGTCAGGTGCTACAACTGTGGTGAGGCTGGACACCGTAGGAATGAATGCAAGCTGAACCAGAAAAAGTGCTTCAAGTGTGAGGAAGTGGGTCATATTGCCGCTGATTGTAAGAAGAAGGTTGTGACTTGTTACAATTGTGGCGAAGAAGGTCACATTAGCCCACAGTGTCCTAAACCGAAGAAGAACCAAGCGGGAGGAAATGTTTTTGCTTTGTCTGTGTCAGAGACTACTCCAAAGGATAGACTGATTAAAGGTACATGTTTCATTCATGGCACACCTTTAGTTGCAATTATAGATACTGGAGCAACTCATTCTTTTATTTCTTTGGATTGCGCTAAGAGGCTGAATTTAGAAATATCTGAAATAAATGGAAGCATGGTTATTGATACTCCTGCGTCGGGTTCAGTAACTACTTCATCTTCTTGTTTGAACTGTCCTGTTGATGTTTTTGGTAGAGAGTTTGGAATGGACTTAGTGTGTCTTCCATTGAAACAACTTGATGTCATCCTGGGAATGAACAGGTTGGAATTCAACCGTGTTCATATCAACTGTTTTTCAAAGACGGTAATATTTCCTGAAGCTGTTGATGCTGATGATCTGAACATGATGGCTAGACAAGTGAAAGAAGCTATTGAGGACGGTGCGACGGTGTTCATGTTGTTCGTAATGACGGACCTGAAAGAGAAGGTAGTACATACTGAATTACCGGTAGTATGTGAATTTCCGGAAGTTTTTCCTGAAGATGTGAATGAGTTACCACCGGAAAGAGAGGTAGAGTTTTCTATTGAATTGGTTCCGGGAACTAGTCCAGTGTCAATGGCACCATATCGTATGTCACCAATAGAGTTGGCCGAACTGAAGAAACAACTGGAAGAGTTACTTGAGAAGAAATTCATTTGTCTAAGTGTTTCTCCGTGGGGTGCACCGGTATTGTTGGTAAAGAAGAAAGAGGGCTCTATGAGACTATGTGTAGATTACCGACAACTAAACAAGGTTACTATCAAGAATCGGTATCCATTGCCGAGGATTGATGACTTGATGGATCAGCAGGTTGGAGCTTGTGTGTTTAGTAAAATTGATCTGAGGTCTAGATATCACCAAATCCGAGTGAAGGAAGACGACATTCAGAAGACGGCATTTAGAACAAGGTATGGGCATTACGAGTATTCGGTGATGCCATTTGGAGTTACAAATGCACCTGGTGTTTTTATGGAGTATATGAATAGGATTTTCCATCCTTATCTTGATAAGTTTGTGGTAGTATTTATAGACGATATTTTGGTATACTCCAAGAACGAAGAAGAGCGTGCGGAACATCTCATAACTGTGTTAGAATTGCTGAAGGAGAAGAAACTTTTCGCCAAATTATCTAAGTGTGAATTTTGGTTGAATGAGGTTAGTTTTCTTGGACATGTGATTTCTAAGAATGGTATTGTTGTTGATCCTACGAAGATAGAAGTGATATCTCAGTGGGAAGCTCCGAAATCAGTGTCGGAAATTCGTAGTTTTCTTGGTATTGCAGGTTATTAAAGGAAGTTTATAGAGGGTTTTTTGAAGTTAGCATTGCTGTTAACTAAGTTGACTAGGGAGGGACAGGCTTTTATTTGGGATGTAAAGTGTGAAGAAGGATTCCAAGAGTTGAAGAAGAGGCTGACAAGTGCTCCGATCTTGATTTTGCCGAATTCGACGGAATCCTTTGTTGTTTATTGTGATGCTTCATTGATGGGTTTAGGAGGTGTATGTTAGTTACCAAATTGTGTTAATATCTTGAGTAATTTTTGGTAACTTTCAAGTCTTTTTGTGGTTAATAGTAGTATTTTATTATCATTTGGTATATATATATATTCTTTTATTTATATTAGTGTCGAATAGTTCTTATCTTTGCAATTTGTGTTGGATTTTATAGTTTTTGCTAGATAAATTGAAGTTTGGACCATGGAAAAATGTATTGAAGATGTTCCAAGACCAAAAGCCAAGGATTTCTGGAAAAAGGTACCGCGCTAAGCACGGTATAGGCGCGCTAAGCGCGGTTTTGAAGAAAAGAGGGAAGTCTGGCAGAAACTTCCGCGCTAAGCCCGGTCTGGAGCCCGCTTAGCGCGATTGGGCGGTTTAGCTATTTTGGGATAGCGCGCTTAGCCGGCTTCACCGCGCTAAGCGCGGTCTGCGCAATTCTGTTTTCTTGTTTAAGGGCCATAAGTGATATTTTGTAGTAGTTACATAATCTTAAGACCTAAAAGAACATATTCTACTGTAGCAAGTGAAGAATTGGATAATCGAAGCCTTGATCGTCGATTAATCGCCGTAGATGCTTGTTGATCTTCATCCTTTCCTTCTTGAGCAAGCTACCATTTTCATGGATAGCTAAATCTCTTTTGTATCAAGATAAGATGTAATCTTCCTAACCTTTTGTATGTTTTCTTGTGAATATATTATGTATGAATAAGTTATGATCAATATAGATGGTTTAGTTTGTTTATTAAATATTTTCTATGGTATAAGTGTTTGAGACATCAATGTTTGTATCTAGACCTAACTTTATCATCTATCAAACTATAAGTTGCAGACATGGATTTAGCGTTTGATGTTTACTTAGTATCGGTTTTAAAATGTTATTTGTATTGTTTAAACGGTGGAGAAATCATCGGTTAAACAATACGGTAAATCTAGCTATATCGTTGCGGACACGGACGACATAGACGTCGATACGTAACTATATTGATCGTTAACAAGTTCATATACATATATTTATAGGAAGACATACAAGTTTAGGTCGATGAAATCGAATCTTGATACATTTTCTTTAACTTAGAACTTTCATTAATTTACTCTTTGCTACTAAAATTGTTGAATGATCTTTTGCAAACCCAAAACTAAAGTAACATTAACTCAAGACAAAATAGGCTATAGAACGGCGGTGATATCAGAATAGTCCCTGTGGATACGATATAAACGAAAAGTACACCACAATATTCTTTCAACAAAATGGCGCCGTTGCCGGGGATTGTTGTTTAGATATTGCAAGCATTGCAATAGTTTGTTTTGTATTGAGTCTTATAATTAATCTCTTGTTTCTAAATATATATTCCTTGTGTTTGTTAATTTGCTTGGTTAGTTTTTTAGATTACAGTTTATGCAAGGACGTGTACCTGCAGATCAACTCCTTTTTGATCCTGAGATTGAGAGGACTGCTCGTAGAGAGAATAGCAAAACTCGTAGGAGGAGACAACTAGCTAGGGAAAGAAGACAACAACAAGAAGCATCTTCTTCTTCAACTCCGGTTGAAGACTTAGTTGAAGGAGAAATGGCTGAGGATCCTAATGTTCCAGCTCGAGGGCCTTGTGCTAATAGCCCTCGTCTGAATGCACAATTTGCTCGTGATCATGCCAATGGAAGAAACTCCGAAATGAAAACGGGGTTACTTCAATTATTATACCAAAATATTTTCACAGGGGCAGATCACGAGGATCCATTTACTCATCTAATAAAGTTCTACGAGATCGCCGGAACAATTGGTGCTCCGGAAGCCGAAGAAGAACAGGTGTTCAGGAGACTTTTTCCTCATTCCTTAATTGGAAAAGCTAAGGAATGGTACCTTGATCAACCAAATAATGTCATGACAAATTGGAACGAGTTAGAAGAGAAATTTCTGGATCGGTTCTTTCCTCACAATAGGTTCATGGAAGCGAAAACTTCTATTGCGGTGTTCTCTCAAGGTCCGAATGAATCTCTCAATGAAGCATGGGAGAGGTTCAAGTCCATGGTTAGAAAATGCAAAGGTCATGGGTTTGATGAATTGTCTCAAATCCATATCTTTAGAAATGGACTCCAACCTCAACCAAAAACTCTTTTAGATGCTACCGCGGGTGATTCGTTGATGTCAAAAACTGCTGCAGAAGCGATTGCTATCATTGATAGAATGGATTTGAATGACCATCAAGGGCAACACAACCGTAGTGCATTGCAAAGAAAGCCGGGAGTTCTTGAATTGAATACTAGTGATGCAATACTTGCTCAAAACAAGTTATTGACACAACAAGTAGAATTGCTCACTCAACAAATGTCAAAACTCCCTCAACAAATCAAAGAGATAAATGGGATCCCTTCTAAAAATCAACAGGTGATGTGTTGTAAATTGTGTAGGGGTGACCATCAAACTGGTTTTTGTCCTCCACCGGGTGAAGAGGTGAGTTATGTGTCAAATCCTAATCAAGGTTATGGTGGGAGACAGCAACAACCTTACAACAATAATCAAGGTTACCAACAAAGAGGTAATCAAGGTTATCAACAAGGATGGAGGCCGGATGCGGGTCCATCAAATCGTCCAAGTCCTTATCAAGGTGGTTACAACCAACAACTTCAACAACTTCAACAAACAAAGCTTTCAATAGAAGACACTTTTAGCCAATTCATGCAATTGCAAATTGCAAGCCAAAAGAGTACGAATGCCGCCATAAAGAACCTTGAAACTCAAGTCGGGCAATTGTCAAAGCAACTTGCCGATCAAAACAAAGGTCCTTTTCCGGCTACTACACAAGAAAATCCTCGTGAGCATTGTAAGTCAATTCTAACTCGTAGCGGTAGAAATATTGATATGGGTGTAGGAGAAATAGTAGAGGAAGAAATTGTAGAAGTTGAAAAAGATAGGGAAATTGAAGTAGAAAAAAATGTTGAGGGTGATTTAGTTGAAAATGAGAAAGAGAAAGAACTAGTGGAAAAAGAAACTCTTGAGAAAGTAGTAGAAAAAGAGAGAGAAAAATTGAGTGTGAGTGAAAAGGGGAAGATGAAAGAAAACTCAATTCATGTGAAGAAACTACCTTACCCTCCCGGTCCGTCAAAGAAAGAGGATGCGAAGCACTATGCTCGGTTCTTGGACATCTTTAGCAAGTTGCAAATCAATGTTCCTTTTTCCGAGGCATTAGAGCAAATGCCGATGTACTCTAAATTTATCAAAGACATCATCACTAAGAAGAGAAGATTTTTGGATCCGGAGGTAGTAACGGTGAGCTCTTGTTATAATGCGTTAATTCAACGCACTACACCGATTAAATCAAATGATCCTGGACGGGTAACCTTGCCGGTGTCTATTGGAAATGTTCACATAGGCAAAGGTTTGGTGGATACCGGTTCTAGCATTAATTTGATCCCATTGTCTATGGTGAGAAGGTTAGGAATTAATGACTTGAAGCCGACTAGAATGATACTATCATTAGCAGATAAGTCCACAGCTCATCCTCATGGAGTTGCGGAAGACTTGCTTGTCAAGGTTGACAAATTTTGGTTTCCTGTTGATTTTGTCGTCATAGACATGGAAGAAGATCCTGATATACCTTTGATCTTAGGAAGGCCTTTTATGAAGACGACCCGAATGATGATAGATATTGATGATGGCTTAATGAAATTAAGGCACCAAGATGAAGAATTATGTCTTGACCTCTTTGAAGCCATCAAGCATCCGAGTGATGATGACGATTGCTTTAGAATCGATGCTACAGAAAAAGCTATAATGAAAGTGGAGAATCAAATGCACTTGTCGAATCCTCTTGAGAAAACTTTAATGGAAGCTCTCGAAGTGCTCACCAAAGATCAAGAGAAAGAAATTGAAGATTGCTTGAGAAATCTAGAGGCTTGTGATGAGATGAATCCATTTGAAACTCAAATTGAAGAATTGATAGATGAGCCTAAAGTTGAAGAGCAAAAGGTGGAGTTGAATGTGTTACCGTCTCACTTGAAATACGTGTTTCTCGGTGACAATTCTACTAAGCCGGTTATCATTAATAGTGGTTTGTCTAGCAAGGAAGAGCATCGATTGAAGGAAGTATTGATAAATAATCAAGAAGCAATAGGATGGGTTTTATCCGACTTGAAGGGTATTAGTCCGGCCTATTGTATGCATAAGATTATGTTAGAAGATGATTTTCGGCCCGTGGCACAACCTCAAAGGCGATTGAATCCAACCATGAAAGAAGTTGTTAGAAAAGAGGTTGTGAAGTTATTAGAGGCGGGGATGATTTATCCCATCTCCGATAGCGAATGGGTGAGTCCGGTGCATGTAGTTCCTAAGAAGGGTGGATTGACGGTTGTGAGAAATGAAAAGAATGAGTTGATTCCTTCGAGAACGGTGACCAGGTGGCGTATGTGTATTGATTATCGGAGGTTGAACCAAGCAACAAGAAAAGACCACTTTCCATTACCTTTTATGGATCAAATGTTAGAGAGGTTAGCCGGAAGAAATTTTTATTGTTTCTTGGATGGTTATTCAGGATACAATCAAATATATGTGAATCCGGCGGACCACGAGAAAACTGCTTTTAAATGTCCCTTTGGCGTTTTTGCTTACTGAAGAATGCCATTTGGACTATGTAATGCTCCTGCAACATTTCAAAGGTGCATGCAAGCTATCTTCTCAAATTTGATCGAGAAAAGCATCGAGGTATTCCTGGATGATTTTTCTGTGTATGGGTCGTCTTTTGACTTGTGCTTGAAAAACCTTGATGTGGTGATGGAGCGGTGTATTGAAACAAATTTGGTTCTCAACTGGGAGAAGTGCACTTTCATGGTAACGGATGGGATAGTTCTTGGCCACAAGGTATCTTCAAAAGGGCTTGAGGTCGATCCAGCAAAAATCGAAGTTATTGAAAAGCTTCCCCCTCCGGTGAATGTGAAAGGCATAAGGAGCTTCTTGGGACATGCTGGGTTCTATAGAAGATTCATCAAGGATTTGTCCAAAGTAGCAAAGCCTTTGAGTAATTTGCTCAACAAAGGTATGGAATTTATTTTTGATGAATCATGTTTAACAGCTTTCCTAGAACTCAAAGAAAAATTGACCACCACACCCATAATTGTCGCTCCTAACTGGTCTCTTGAGTTTGAACTCATGTGCGATGCTAATGACTATGCGGTTGGTGCTGTCTTAGGCCAAAGGAAGAACAAAAATTTCCATGCTATACATTATGCGAGCAAAGTTTTAAATGAGGCACAGGTTAACTATGCCACCACTGAAAAAGAGTTGCTCGTAATTGTATTTGCATTGGAAAAGTTTCGTTCTTACCTTATTGGTTCTAAAGTGGTGTGTTATACTGATCATGCCGCAATCAAATATCTTCTCACCAAGCCCGATTCAAAACAGAGGCTTATTCGGTGGATTCTTCTACTTCAAGAATTTGATCTTGAAGTGAGAGATAAGAAAGGTACAGAAAATTTGATTGCGGATCATTTGTCTCGGTTAGTTAATACCGAGGTGACTAAACATGACAAAGAAGTGAGGGAAGAATTCCCGGATGAGAAACTGTACATGGTATAAGAAGTTAGACCCTGGTTCGCGGATATGGCTAACCACAAAGCATCCGGCTGGATACCGGAGGATCTAACTTGGAATCAAAGAAAAAAGTTTTTGAATGATGCTAATTTTTATGTCTGGGATGAGCCTCACTTGTTTAAGTTAAGTAGTGACAATCTTTTGCGAAGATGTGTCGCGGATGAGGAAACAAAAATCATTTTGTGGCATTGTCACAAATCTCCGTATGGTGGTCATTTTAATGGTTTGCGTAGGGCCACAAAAGTCCTTCAATCGGGATTTTGGTGTCCTACTTTGTTCAAATATGCTTACCACCATGTTGCCTCATGCGACAGTTCTCAAAGAACTGGTGGAATAGGTAAAAGAGAGGAAATGCCCCTCCAAAGTGTTTTAGAGGTAGAAGTATTTGATTGTTGGGGCATTGACTTTGTTGGACCATTCTCTTCCTCTATGTCCAATGAATACATCTTGGTTGCTGTGGATTACGTGTCTAAGTGGGTTGAAGCGATTGCTTCACCCAAAGCGGATGGTAAGACCGTGATCAAATTTTTGAAGAGAAATATATTTTCTCGGTTTGGCACACCAAGAGTGTTGATTAGTGATGGCGGATCTCATTTCTGCAATGCCCCGCTTAAGAAAGTGTTGGAGCAATATGGAGTAAAGCACAAGGTAGCTACTCCATATCATCCACAAACTAATGGGCAAGTTGAGAGTACCAATAGAGAGATAAAGAGAATTCTTGAAAAAACTGTGTCTAGCTCTAGGAAGGATTGGTCGATGAAACTAGATGAAACCTTGTGGGCGTATCGGACCGCTTTCAAAGCACCGACCGGTCTTACACCATTCCAAATGGTGTATGGTAAAAGTTGTCACCTTCCCGTAGAACTAGAACATAAGGCTTATTGGGCCTTGAAGCTTTTAAATTTCGACCACAAGTTGTACGCTGAGAGAAGAAACATCCAACTTCATGAGTTGGAAGAGATGAGATTGCATGCTTACAAATCTAATTCAATCTACAAAGAAAAGACCAAATTCTATCATGATAGTAAGATTATAATTAAGGACTTTAAGGTAGGGCAATTAGTTTTACTCTTCAATTCCCGGTTAAGACTCTTTCCGGGAAAGTTGAAGTCGAAATGGTCAGGACCGTTTCTGGTTAAGGATGTGAGAAGCCACGGGGCTATTGTGATAGAGGACCAAAAATCAAAGCAAGAATGGGTAGTTAACGGTCAGAGGTTGAAGGTTTATCGAGGAAGCGATTTTAATCGTGAAACTTGTGTTTTATCGTTTGGTGATCCTTGATTGCCTTTGACCGTCGAGCTGACCAACGTTAAACAAAGCGCTTATTGGGAGGCACCCCAATTTGTAAATATTCAGCTTGTTTTATGTGCTTTTTATCGTTTATGTTTTTTGCATTCTTGTCGAGCCAAAATCAACCTACCGGTAAAGTTACACTTGCTGGTAGAAGAAAAACAATTTCTGTGTTCTGTCACAGGCGCTAAGCGCGCTCCTAGCCCGCTTAGCGCGCATTGAGGATTTTTGAAGCCTTAGTTCCAGAGAGTTGCGCGCTTAGCGCGCTTCACACCCCGCTTAGCACGGTTTGGTTTTCAGAAAAAAAATATTTGAATTTTTGGGCCCTTTGTCCTTGACCCGGCCCAGCTTGAATTCTGGGTGAGGGAAGTAGGGTTTTGAGGTCTTGTTGCCTCATTTCTCCCATTTTCTTCTCCTAAATTTGTTTCTTTCTTTGCTTTCTTTTTATCTTTGCTAAGTAATCAAGGTCTTTGCTCTTTCTTCATCTTCATCATCACTAAGGTAAGCATCTTCTTCTTCTCCATTTTTACTTTATCTTCCTTTTATCTAGTTTTCACATTTAATTTAGGAATAAATCCATGTGGTTAGGGTTTTGTGTGTTGAAAACATAGTGTGTGTTTAAAATCAATTTTGGGTGCCGGAATTATGGAGGAAACCCTGGTTCGTAGGGAATTTTTTCTGCAATTCGCAGAGCCCGCTTAGCGCGGTCTGGGAGTTTAAAAAAAAATCCCTCTTCTGTCTGCTTTAGTTTGATGCAGGGAGAGTGATGGATGCTGTTAACACTTAATTTGGCCAATATATTTTCTTATTTGTGTTAACATTTTGGTTTTGTGGTGCTGTTTTCTTGATCATTTCAGATGGGACCAAAATTCCTAGGCTCTAAGAAGTGAAAGACCAGAACCGAAGGTGGCAGTTCTTCTCAAGCACCTAGGGCTATTCCGTTTGATCAGAACCGTTTTAAGGGTCATGTCCAAGAGGCAAGGTACAAGAAACTAGAGGTTAGGACATGGTGGCCAGAGCGAATTGTTAGAATCAATCCTGAGGGAAGCTATGGGTGGTGTTATCACACCCTTGAGGAGTATGGTTGGCTTAAACTTTGTGAGCCTGCACCTAAGTTTCACTTGGAGATTGTTAGAGAGTTTTATGCTAATGTCGTGCCAAGTGAGGAATTTCCTGTTGAAGGTGTGGCTTATGAGTTCAAAACTTGGGTGCGTGGAAAGGAGATCGATTTTTCTCGTCAGGCTATCCGTGAATTTCTAGGAACTCCATTGCCTTTTGAGGATGGTGAGCTGTGTGGTTATCATGTGCAGTTGGCACGCGGTAATTTTGATTTTGAGCAGCTTAGGGAGGTTTTTTGCATGAGTGGGCATTCTTATGATCTTAATCCTTCAGGGCAGCCCCAGAAGTTCTCTAGAAAAGTGTTGACTACTAATGCTCAGATTCTCATGTCGGTGGTCCTTCATAATTTGAGGCCTAGGAGTCACACTTCCTCTTTTCCTGCTGAGTCTGCTGCTCTGGTTGCTCGTATGATTGAGCATGAGCCGATTGATATTACTCGCATTATTGCGATTGAGCTGAAGAGGGTTGCTTTGAGTGGAACTCGGCATGGTGATCGTGCTCCCTGCAAGTTGATCTTTCCTGATCTGATCATGAATCTGTGCAAGAAGGCTAGAGTGCAGATTCCTTCTGAGGGTCTTATGTCAATTGATACTTTTATTGACAATATTTTTATTGAGCGTTACTGTTTATCCAGGTTGACTGCTGTTCCTGTTGCTGCTGCTCGCCCTGCTCGCCGCCGTAGTGATCCTGATAGAGAGGAGAACTTGGCATTTCATATGGCGCATCAGAGAGCATTCATGTTTTTGCATGACTCTATGTCACAGTTGAGGTTGCAGATGATGGAGCCCAATGTGGCTCATCCGTGGAGTTCTCGCCAAGACTTGGTAGATTATGCTAATTGGCCTGAGGTCAGGCCATTTCCTGAGGAGGAGGAAGTTGGCGAGGATGAGAATGAGAATGTGGAAGAAAATCTCCAGGATGATGATGAGTAGTCTTATGGTTGATGCTTAGTATTATTATTAGTATGTTTAGTGCTAGTTTTTTTTTTATTTTGACTTAGCTTTGTTATGTTTTGTTCCATCCTTTTAAAGGATGAGGTATTTTGGATCTTAGGCATTACTATGCCTTTTGGATATTTTGACACCTTTTGGTGTTTGTTTTTAATTTATTAAGTTTTTAGTTTAATTGCTTTATATTTCTATATACATATGCAATTGTGTTTTAAATTTTTGTTGTCCTTGTGAAAGTGCTTCCTTGATGAAGCAAGTTTTTTACAACCAATTGGGGCGGTGATGATATAATGTGAAATTAGTACATGCAAGGTACATTTTTACCGTTTCTTTAATATACCATGAATTAGATGCTTTTAATTGTACACATTAGATGTCACATTTTCTTTAACAAAAATAGTTCAATAATGAATCATTGTAGTACTAAAATTAGTGTGAGGAGCCTTTCCATTGTATATATATATATTATTATTTTGTGGTTACCAACAATGTGCGTTTAACTCGCGTTTATTATGTTTAATCTTGCGTTTTTATTTAATTATGTAAAGCATGAAAGTGGTCAAAGCGTTTTGTTTAGCATTACGAGTATAACTTTTCTACCAAATATAACCTACCCGGTGAGTGTGTGAGTATTTGCTAACCACTTTGAGCCGTTTTGCCAAGATTCAATCGGTATCATTTCCTTGTTTATAATTACCGATTTTTGATTTGAATCTTGATGACTTTCTTTTAACCTTGAAGAGTACCATGAAATGTGGTTAGGATTGATTCCTTTTCGCTTAGAATAGGGAGCATTCGTGATTATGTGGTGGTAATATTCAAGTTGGAGAGAATAAAAAAAAATATTGGTTGTATTGGTGTGGAGAAGAAAATAAGTGATTGCTCAAGAGAAAAAAAAAGAAAGAGAAAAAGAAAAAGAAAAGAGCTTTGTATATAGCTAGTTTCCTTTAAATAAATAAAAAAGGTGAACTCTTGAGCAATAAAATTGTGTGATCGGTTGATAAGGATGTGTGGATATAATCGTGATTTGAATGCTCTCTTAGGTATTGACCCTTTCGTTTCAATAGCCTTGAGAAATGACACTTCCTTGTTAACCAAGCCAAGCTACAACCCTAAAGTATTTGTGATTCTTGCTTTTACGCTTTTTATATAAATGTGTGTAGATGAATGCCTAATTGATTCTGGATGTGGCGACATTGTTGTGTGAGTGTTAGGATCCTCAAATTTTGTCTCTTACTAGAGAAGTGTGTAGGTTGTGATTCAATCTTGAACTTATTTTGCTTTAGGAATTATTGACATCAAATATGTATTTAGTATTAGTATCTTAATCATGGTGTTATTTTAGCAAGGGTACGATGTTACTTGTGTGCTTATGGAATTTGAACCACCCATTTGTTCTTGTCTTAGCTTGTGATCTCTTGGTTGTGTTTGTTTTTGTTTGAGGATAAACAAATGTTTAAGTTGGGGAGAGTTGTTAGTTACCAAATTGTGTTAATATCTTGAGTAATTTTTGGTAACTTTCAAGTCTTTTTGTGGTTAGTAGTAGTATTTTATTATCATTTGGTATATATATATATATATATTCTTATATTTATATTAGTGTCGAATAGTTCTTATCTTTGCAATTTGTGTTGGATTTTATAGTTTTTGCTAGATAAATGGAAGCTTGGACCATGGAAAAATGTATTGAAGATGTTCCAAGACCAAAAGCCAAGGATTGCTGAAAAAAGGTACCGCGCTAAGCACGGTATAGGCGCGCTAAGCGCGGTTTTGAAGAAAAGAGGGAAGTCTGGCAGAAACTTCCGCGCTAAGCCCGGTCTGGAGCCCGCTTAGCGCGATTGGGCGGTTTAGCTATTTTGGGATAGCGCGCTTAGCCGGCTTCACCGCGCTAAGCGCGGTCTGCGCAATTCTGTTTTCTTGTTTAAGGGCCAGAAGTGATATTTTGTAGTAGTTACATAATCTTAAGACCTAAAAGAACATATTCTACTGTAGCAAGTGAAGAATTGGATAATCGAAGCCTTGATCGTCGATTAATCGCCGTAGATGCTTGTTGATCTTCATCCTTTCCTTCTTGAGCAAGCTACCACTTTCATGGATAGCTAAATCTCTTTTGTATCAAGATAAGATGTAATATTCCTAACCTTTTGTATGTTTTCTTGTGAATATATTATGTATAAACAAGTTATGATCAATATAGATGGTTTAGTTTGTTTATTAAAGCTTTTCTATGGTATAAGTGTTTGAGACATCAATGTTTGTATCTAGACCTAACTTTATCATCTATCAAACTATAAGTTGCAAACATAGATTTAGCGTTTGATGTTTACTTAGTATCGGTTTTAAAACGTTATTTGTATTGTTTAAAAGGTGGAGAAATCGTCGGTTAAACAATACGGTAAATCTAGCTATATCGTTGCGGACACGGACGATATAGACGTCGATACGTAATTATATTGATCGTTAACAAGTTCATATACATATATTTATAGGAAGACATACAAGTTTAGGTCGATGAAATCGAATCTTGATACATTTTCTTTAACTTAGAACTTTCATTAATTTACTCTTTGCTACTAAAATTGTTGAATGATCTTTTGCAAACCCAAAACTAAAGTAACATTAACTCAAGACAAAATAGGCTATAGAACGGCGGTGATATCACAATAATCCATGTGGATACAATATAAACGAAAAGTACACCACAATACTTTTTCAACAGTGTACTGATGCAGAATAAACAAGTGGTCGCGTATGCGTCAAGGCAACTCAAAGTGCATGAAAGGAACTATCTGACTCATGATTTAGAGTTGGCAGCTGTGGTTTTTGTTTTGAAGTTGTGGCGACATTATTTGTACGGTTCGAGGTTCGAGGTGTTCAGTGACCATAAGAGTCTAAAGTTCCTCTTTGACCAAAAAGAGCTGAACATGAGACAGAGGAGGTGGCTAGAATTCCTGAAGGACTATGATTTTGGTTCGAATTACCATCCTGGTAAGGCAAACGTGGTTGCTGATGCATTGAGTAGGAAGACTTTGCATATGTCGATGTTGATGGTTAGAGAATTGGATTTAATTGAACAATTCAGAGATTTGAGTTTAGTATGCGAAGGTACTCCTACTAGCGTTAAATTGGGTATGCTGAAGCTGACTAGTGGTATTCTTGAAGAGATCAGAGAGGGTCAAAAAGCTGATGTTGAATTGATCGATAAGTTGACTTTGATTAGTCAAGGTAAAGGAGGTGAATTCAGAGTTGACGATAATGGTATATTGAGGTTTGGAGACAGAGTTTGTGTTCCTGATGTTGCTGAACTTCGAAAGAGTATTCTAGAAGAAGGACACCGTAGTGGATTAAGTATTCATCCTAGTGCTACCAAGATGTATCATGATTTGAAAAAGCTGTTTTGGTGGCCTGGCATGAAGAAAGAAATTGCTGAATTTGTATTTTCTTGTTTGACGTGTCAGAAGTCAAAAGTTGAACATCAGAAGCCATCTGAATTTATGCAACCGATGTTTATTCCTGAGTGGAAGTGGGATAGCATATCAATGGATTTTGTTTCTGGTTTGCCGAGAACGGTTAAGAATTGTGAAGCTATCTGGGTTGTTGTGGACAGGTTGACAAAGTCTGCACATTTTATACCAGTGAGAATGGATTATTCGATGGAGAAGCTGGCTCAGTTATACATCGAGAAGATAGTTAGTCTACATGTTATTCCTTCGAGTATTGTGTCTGACAGAGGTCCGAGATTTACGTCGAGATTTTGGGAAGGTTTGCAGAAGGCTTTGGGTACTAAGCTGAGATTGATTTCTGCTTATCATCCGCAGACGGATGGACAGACTGAGAGGACGATTCAGTCGTTGGAAGATTTATTGCGTGCTTTTGTGCTGGAAAAGGGAGGTGCTTGGGATAGTTATCTGCCTTTGATTGAGTTTACCTACAACAACAGTTTTCATTCGAGTATTGGTATGGCTCCGTTTTAGGCATTGTATGGTAGAAGATGTCGAACTCCATTGTGTTGGTACGAGTCTAGTGAGAGTGCTGTGATTGGACTAGAAATTGTACAACAGACTACGGAGAAGATTAAGATGATTCAAGAGAAGATGAAGGCTTCTCATAGTCGTCAGAAGAGTTATCATGACAAAAGGAGGAAAACACTTGAGTTTCAAGAGGGAGATCATGTGTTTATGAGAGTTACTCCTATGATAGGTATTGGTCGCGCTTTGAAGTCAAAGAAGTTACCCCACCCCCGGAGAATCCTCTTGCTATGGTATTGAGTGTTTGGCGAACAAGTTTGTTACCCTTGCCCTGGGATGTATCATTTTCATTGTTGGGTCTGGGTCTTCCCGTGTAATCTCTCCCTCGGGAGTTAGACTCGTGTGACCTATGAGAGGAGTCACCCTTCACATATTTCTTGAGGTGTCCCTCATGAATCAACTTCTCAATTTTTTTCTTGAGTTGGTAGCAATATTCGATGTGGTTTCCTTGACTCCATGGAACTTGCACCATCTTCTTGGTTTGGAACCCATCACATCTTCCTTCAGAGCTGGAGGCGTGGGAATGTTGTATATATAAAGAACCTCCCACCAGATCTGCTCACGGTGAGTGTTCAGAGGTGTGAAGCTCGTCGTCGTATTGCTTATTCTCTTGAACATAGCATTGTCTATTATGGGAGAGGTACAATTACTTTTCCTCTGGTGGTGCGAACCTTTTACGTTGGAAACACGCTCCTTGACGTCTTACGCCTTCTTCTCGATGTTTCTCTCCTCGCTCTTTATGTAACATTCAACTTTGGTGACCACTTCTGCTAACGAAAGTTATGGCTTTTGAGCGAGGGACTCGTTGAAGTATCTTTCCTTAAGTCCATTTCGGAATTCCCCCACAAATATTTCTTAGTTTGGAGGAACGAACCTGATGGTGGCTTCATTAAACCGGGCAAGATAGCTACTTAGTGATTCTGATGGACCTTGTTGTATGCTAAACAAGCTGGTGGTTCCACCATCTTCTTGTGACATATGACAACGAACTGGTGCATAAGCTTCTTTACTAGATCTTCATAGCTGACGAAAGAGGCACGAGGTAAACCCATATAACGACATAGGGCAGTCTCATTGAATGTGCCAGACAGTAGTTTGCACTTCAAGGAGTCAAGTGCCCCAATGATGGTCATCCGTGTGCTGATGGAGGCAACATACTCACAAGGATCTCTACGCCCATCAAACTTGGTGAGAGATGAAGGCTTAAATCCCTCTAGGACCGGTGCTTCTCATATCTCATATAAGAGTGGATGGGGATCAAGCACCTCCATCTCTTTTGGAGGATTGGATTTTTGCTGGCGCTGTATAATGTTGTGGACATTGTCCTCTAATGTCTGATTTTGATGATGTAATTCGTTCATGGAGGCACACATATCCTCTAGGACGTTGGCTTCACCGCTACCACCGGTATCCTCTAGCGTAGGGGATGGATCCCTTCTGTTAACCATGGCCACGGAAGGTTAGGTATAAGAGTTGAGGATGACAACAAATATGTGGATTATGATAAAAATGTGGTCCAAGTTAGTTTTACCAGGGCGCCACTGTACTAGTAAAAAAGTACAGATGTGCATGTTACCACTACAAGGATAAGGATACTCAGAGGTCTTAGTAGATATATTACCATGTAAGGTGGTTAGGACTTTTCTATGGCGGCGAGCAACCATGTATGGTGGTGTTAATGGTGGTTTAGCGGACATGCTCACGTGAGGTCGGAGACTATGTATATAGCTTGATGCTTTTAGGGTAAGAGTACGTAATGTGTAATTTGTATGAATTAAGACATGTCTTTCTTTCGCTAGAGGAGAAGTATTTATAGAGGCACTTTGAACCCAAGATTTAGAAAACACTTAAAGACAACAATTGTTCCTCCATGGTTACGGGGGTCGTGGTATGACTTGTTCTCACATGACTATCTAAAGATAATAATGTTATACATGTCATCTATCCTTAATAGCGAACACCCCTATCCTATATCGGTGTCAGCATCCGGAGTACTACAGTAAAAATAGTATTTAAAATTTCATGAATACATTATATTCTTTAAAATAAAAAAGTGCATGACGTGAAAACTTAAAACAAAAATGAGAATATAACCAAAAATACAATTTAAATTCACCACACAAACACCCCCCCTTAAGATATTTATCATCTTACAAAAAATATTATTTTGTAGCTCTAAATAATAAGATATTCCGAAATGGAAGATAAATAGGGTCATGATTAGTTGTGGAAGGGAAAAAACGAGATAGCGATATGGCCTCTCTTGGATTTTCGCTCTCAAATGCCAGATCACTCTACCCACCGCTCAAATTAGGGTTTCCTTCCAAACCTCGAATCCCTTCCATCTCCACTCTCAACTTCTCTTCCACCTTAAGGTTCATACTTTTCTCTGTTAATTTTTTGGTATTCTTATTTCTGCATTTTCTGTAGATTTTTCATTGTATTTTACCCGTTTCCACGTTTGGTTTATGATTTCAACATTTCTAACCACCTATTACTCAATTAATGTTTTCATTTCTGCCGTTGACTTTATCTAGATGCATTGGGGCTAGAAGATTGCAAATAAATCAAAAGAAATTGAGTGTTTCTGCTGTAAACTCCAACTCTAGTGATGGAAAAGCGTCTAATGAAAATGTAAAGGAAAGTAGCAATGTTTCAAAGGGACCTCCTCTCCTTACTATTTTGTTTGGTTTGTTGGTATTCTATATTGCTGTTCGGGTCATTGGGTTCATTGTAATGTGGTTGGTAAGTTTGATTGTTAATGTGCCACCTCCAAAATGAACATGTTTGTTGTAATGTCTTGTTGTTTATATGTTAAACTGATGTATTAGTTCTTATTGTTTTTCTTTGTTTACTTATGTGCATTTGGACTTAGAGTATTTGTGTGTTAGAAATGCCAAAGTGAGCTGAAAGCAAAGGAAAGAGAGAGCTGATACCATAAGTTCTATCATATGCTGCACTGCACTGACACTTTAGATTAAAGGTTTGGCCGGTGTTAGACACCAACACATGGTAACATTTCACTCACCATTCCAAGCTGCATGACTTTCTGTGCAACATCAAAAATTACAGGAAGAGTAGGTTTATTTAATGGCATTACTCAATTTCAGTGATAAAAGCAAGTATTTCGAGAATATCTCAATGTTTATGATTCTTAGTGATCAGTTGAGTGAATATGCGTGTAATAGACGTATTCATTTTGTTGTTTATACCAACTCTTGCATCTAGCGATGTGTAGAGAAGGATACGCCATAATATGATTAGTATTTACCCTTTAAGGGAAAAATTTATCGTTATAGTTTTGAATTATTATTGGTGTATTTCCCCTTTAAGGGAAAAATTTATCATTATAGTTTTGATTATTATTGGTGTGGACATGTCAATCGTAGTCCGGATCTGTGTTAGTGTTGGTACCAAATTTCGCTTCCACTGGCAATACTTTACATCTATTTTTGGAACATCTGATTGAGGAATTCAAATTCAGTTTTCTGTTTTGAAATTCAATTACTTGAAACTTGATTGAGGAATTCAAATTCAGTTCTCTTTTAAAATTCAATTAAGTGAAACTTCATTTCTCAGTCTGAATCATTTACTCAACATGAAATTGGGATATCTTTTAAAGGAAACTTTCACGCCAACTATACTATCCAAAAAAAAAATACCAAAGAATGGGAAACAATTTACAAAATTAAGGTATGTACGGGATCTAAGTGTATGTTTGAATATTGACCACAATTTTGACAAAAATACATCAAGAACAAGTTATTATAATTTTGACAAAAATTGAAACTTCAACAGAATTAGTGGCAACAATTTCATAAAATTCGTTCTGATTCGAAACATTCTTCACTTTGCAAAGAGAAGCTTCATGTTAACCATGCGCTGCCATCACAATTCCAGATGTTTTTCAAACACACTTGATCTTTAAGGAGTTGGTTATGAAATTTTTAAATGAGTCTACTAAAATAAAGTTAAATTATGAAAAATCAGTTAATAATCTAATGACAGATTAATTTAAGTAAAATATTAATAGGTTTGGAGAAAGGTATCTAAGGGCTTTTTACTTTGTAAAAAGATATGGCCAACTGAGTTGAGCAGCTACATTTAGAGGCTAACACACAGCATTGGCCTGACAATGATCAGTGAGTATTTCTGGGAAGGTTATCAAAAATATAATGTCCAAGACGCCCCGTACGGAAAAGATTAAGCAATTTCCCAGCAACCATAACATGGATATCTTCTTCACATTTAGTTGAAACATGGAAAACTTCCTGCAAGGCAGTAAATTGTCTAGCAATAAGTGCTTCCATTTCAACTTCACATTTTATATTGCCTTCAAAAGATGATACTGTTTCATAGAGTGTTCTTCGAACATCCTGCACTACGTCGTCCTACAAAACACAAAGTTAACCTGAAATGAATTTGGATTTTAACTAGTAGAGATATCACGAAAGATTGACCTTCCAAAATCAGAAACATTTATTTTGGTTCGATTCTTAGATTGACATTTCAAATTTTGGCTTTCTGAGTGTTCATAATAGAATACATATCAGAATGCATTTGAACCACTATAGAAGATTGAAATGTCCACCTAAATAGTACACATACCTGTGTGTGATCTGTAGGGATTTGGTTTTTCTGTTTCATTTGCAACCCTGAGGTAGGCGAGCATTCTGTTTTGCTGTTAAGGAAGTCATTATCCTTGTTTGATAACCTCGCCCATTTCTTGTACTGATCACTGGAGTTATGAATAGCTAGAAAATATTGAGCAGTTTCTTTTCTCTCAACCAAACAGTCCCCAATTGCTCCTGCATAACGATAAAAATGAAGTCAAAATAAGATATAACACAGAGAGAGGGTTGTATGAAAGTTTAAACAGAATTACTGAATCGATTGCATGTTGAGTTTAAGAGACTAATGAATTAAGAAATTGATTTTGGGCTAATTAAGAAAACCCAAACATGAATTTCATGACACTAACTTAAAAAATTCTCATGGAATGAACTCACTTCAAAGTTCGGTCTTTATTGACAGTTCAAATAGAATTAAAATAGTGAACAGCTCATATAGAATCAAAATAGTGAATTAGCATTTTCGACTTTTCGTCTTTCCATCCTCAAGGGACGATAAGTCTACTCGCTTTGTATTGCTTCCTCGACTCAATATACTTGTCAAAAATTATCAACCCTTTTCCATAGCTCTATACTTATACAGAAATTGTACCAGATTCCTACCACTACATAAGAATGTAAAAACTAGTAGATGAAGAAGCAAACCAATTGAAAATACCTGTTAAGAGTAATTTAGATAGAACATCAACATCAGGAACCTCGGGAGATAAAACAGCTGGAGTGTCTAACACATAAATATTGGGATGGCTAGCAATCTGAATGGAAGAAAAATTCTCACCAGTAAGAATAGCACATGAGATACTGTTATGACCCTTCTTTGGTATAAGAAAGAATTCTTAAGATTGGACAGAAACAGAATTTAAATATCAGCTTCTTACACAGGCATGCTAGTATCTGGGAATGTAAGATGCCTAGATGAGCATGCCTGTGCACAGATCACATTCCCAAAGTAAATTATCATGTTGATCAAGTCGTTGTACTGTTCAACACGATGGTCAATATTTTAATTTAGACAAAAAAAATGAGATTGTGAGAAAGCAAAGAATGACAAAAGGTTATATGAGATTCAGATTTTACAAAATCTGTTTAGAGGCCTATTAAAAGTTCTGAGATTCATCAGTATGACAGGAAAGTTATAGAATAGATAGAACACGTGATGAAAACATATAACTTTGAAGGTCTGCAAGTATTTTTATCCTAGAAAAATAATAAAAGTAGAGTGCCAAATAGAAAAAAAAACCCAACCTTATAACTTCTTATGTCTTTAGTCTCCCCTGGCTCTGGACTCACAGTTGCATGCTTTAACTTTCCTTTTTCTACAAAACAAGAAATTGCAAAGAAACTTATAAATAAATTTGAAAATTTTGTGAGCATGCATCCACTAGTGTTTCTCAAATGTTGAGCAACTCGTTTCACTAGAATTGTAATAATAATTTAAATACCTGCTGCACTAATTCTCCCCACTTGATGCAAGGCATTAGCAAGTGCCGATTTACCGACATTTGGAATCCCGATTAACATTACTGTTGCAGTATACTTATTAGCATGATCAGTAGTTCTCTTCAGTTTTCCCACCTGGCGTTGTATAAGGCTTAGGAACTGTCTACAGGAAAAGTTTTTAGTTAGTAAATTAGTTCACGAGCAGATAAAATCAATAACAATAACATTTTGTTTTCACAAATTTATTTTGCAACTGGGAAATTCAATATCAAATATGGAATACCACCAAGTTAGATCATCCTAGTCACTATCAATTGCGCAGAATGTTATTTCCACACTAACATCAAGCGTTGACAAGAGAAACAAAGCAAAAGAAAACAACAAAAGATTTATAAAATGAAAGAGAGAAAAAGCCCATAAGAAATAACAACTTTCAGAAACTTATAGTTTACCTGTTTGATGCTGTCCTTGTTATGAGCATTGACTCCACAAGATATGCAGTTAATTTCCCTAAAATAATCCATCCATACCTGTTCACAGAATAAATTTTAAAAAGAAAATTATTAAGATAGCAAAATTCATAAATTAATAAATTTCAAAAGGAACGTAAATTCAACCGTTACATAGCATGGTTAATTGGTTGAGTGTGGTTAAGCAGCTTTACTTAATTTTCCAGTTGTTAGTTTGGTTAGGAAGTTAGTCTATATGTCACTATTGGTCACTCTAACTAGCTTAGTTCTCATCAGAGCTTCTATATAAAAAGTTCATTACTTTATTGTGTAAACAATTTTTTCCCATCAAATTTCAGTTTCATTTATCATCACTTTCTCTTACATTACATTCCTCTCCTACCATGTTTTACAGATCACATTCCAGATCATAAATTTCTATCAGTTAAGCATGGTATCAGCAGTTTAAGCTTTGTTTCAGTGTGTTTCTTGTTTGAGGATTCTCCTCCTCCAAGAATACTCCTCTTGGTTTCTTTGAGACTATGTTATTCTTCTTCAGCTTGAAGATCAATCTTGGATGATCACTCCAGCCTCTTCCACCTGCATCTTTGCGATAATCCTGCATTCATGATTGTTTCTGATCTCCTTACAGGGAACAATTTCAACTTCTGGCACCATGTCAAGAAAATGGTTCTAATTACACAAAAAACTGTTTAATAACTCTATAGACCATTGACCTACTTGACAACGTTGTTGTTCTGCCGGAAGCAGAACTGGTATACCATTTGTGGCTCCACAATAACAGTATTGTTGCTTCATCGCTTTTGTTAAAGGAAAGAACACTGTTTTTTATACCAAACAAAATCCCTGTATAGACTGTGACAAGCTTGAAGACAATGGTTCACAAAGTTAAGTTCAATGTCGACTTAGCTAGCATTCATCAAATCCTATGCTGATCATGTATCCCTCATATTCTTCAAGGGATCAAGTCACAATCTAGTCATCTACGTCGTCTTAACCGTTGTAGAGAACATCCTTATAGCTGGTCCAAACACTGCAGTGCAAAGATTAAGAAGGCACCATGCTAGACAGTAACTTCAAACTCAAAATTCTCTGAGATTTGAAGAAATATTTGCGGCTGAAAATATTCAACTCACCAAAGGGAGTTCATTGTATCAAAGAAATACACAACACAGTTACTTCATGACACTGATTTGAACTTATGCAAATAAGCTACTTATTTAAAACACTTGTGCAAAGAAGCTGCTTATTTAAAAGCGCTTAACTTGCCAAACATAACACACTCTAAAAAGGAGAGATACCTGTAAAGCGGAACGAGAAGCAAGATCAGCTTTGTTAAGCGCTACAATATAGTTTGAGGAATTTGGATAGTTTCTGAGCAAGTGACATTGAGAGGACAAAGGAATCTGAAATCGAAGAATGCAAAAGTTAAATAATTGAAACGAAAAGAAACAAGAGCAAGAAAGAGAGTATATATAACCCTTGCATCTGTGACATGGACGATGAGATCAACCAAAGGGATCCTTTCTGCGATGGCGCGAGTAGAAGCGGCCATGAAAGGGTCGTGCCATAGAGCTTCACGGAGCACGCTGCTTTTCCTCCTTTCGATTCTTTCTCTTACCGCTCTCCCTATTCGTTTGCCAAATTCCGAAGCTGCCATTCAGTTTGAAATGAACGGTGTGTTTCTTTAACAAAACTTGTGTATTTTTTCAAGAGTCCATTTTCTTTTTTAAAAACTAGTAACAAACCCGTGCGTTCGCACGGGTTCTGGTACGGGACGCGCATTTGTTTCAAATATATTTTTTTTAATAAAAAAATATTGGATTATCCATGAAAAAATAATAATTGAATGTATAATCAATAAAAAAATTTCTTGATCAGTAAATTCATGCCCCGTTAATAATCAGTAATTTCATGTCCTATAATAATCAAAATATTTTGATAGTAACTTCATGTCCCGTTAATAATCAATATTTTGAAAAATTCAAAATATGTTTTTTATAGTTACTTTTATAATTTATTTTGAAAATATTTTGAAATTTGTTTTTTTTTTTCGTATCCATGTGATCATTGTCAATAGAGAAAATTACTAAATATTTGTATATTGATGTAAAACTAAAAAATGTTGGTATTCCAACAATATTTATATACTATAGAACATGTCATTTTAATTTTTTTATATTTTTATTAAATGAGTAAATATACTATATATTTAATATATTAAAGATAAAAGATATCCCTCAAATTATAAAATTTCAATAACAATTATTATATTACAAAGAAAAGTCTTATGTTAAAAAGAATCTTCTTCACTCTCACAAAGAGAACTCTTCTTCCTCTCATTACAATATCATCCAAATCTACCTTCTATATTGATATAGTCTTTCTACAAAATTTATTAAGTTTCTCTCGCCATTTATATTTTTAAAAAAATGAAAAAATCTAAAGAAAATAATTTTAAATTAATTTTAAAAAAATAAGTTAAAATATATCTAAAGTTAAAAATAATTTGACTTTTTTTTTGTTTTTAGCTTCATCACTCTCTCATCTCATTTTATTCTCTCTAAATGATTATCTCACTGTATTTCCCCTCTCAGTCTCAATTTGTAGAAACATCCAAAAAATTGTTACACTTCTTCATTATTATAATATTATAATATTTAAAATTTTAGAAGATATCTTATATTTTAAAATAGAAAAAAATAAAAATATCATGGATAATTTAATAAATAGTTATTAAAATGATAAATTTGATGTGTATCATACATTTATTTTAGATAAATTTATTTATTTTGAAATTGTTATTTTATTATTTTTATAAAATTTAAAGTTTGAAGTTTGAAAGGAAAAAAAAATTATCTTGATGTTTTTTATAAGTTGAAAAAGAATATCGATAAAATATATTAGCTACGTACCTATTATTTATTTGGTTAATAACCCCATTAATATTTTAAATGCACATAAAGGTGAGTAATTGAAAATAATGATATCTACAATATAAGAAAGTTTTATGTTCTGGAAAGTACTTAATTGCCCCTTTGTGTTCTGCCTCAGCCACGTGGATGCATTGCTTGTGTTTCTATGCTCACTTCATATTTCCTTTTCTCACTTCACTTCACGTTTCCTTTGTCTTCAACCTTTTCTCTCTCTCTTTTCTCTCTCTCTTTTCTTCTTCCTCTTCCTCAAGCTTCATTCTGACACAACATCGTCACCATGATCTGGTATGGTTTGTTTGCTCAACCTATGGAATTTGTGACTTCTATGTTGTTTATTAACATGATTATTTTTTTCAGATCTAATGCTTCCATGGTAGGGTTTTGATTTCGTTGTCTGTGTGGTCGGAGTTGAATCACATACGACGAAGAAGACGCTGATTTTCCTCAGATTTTAGAGGTCCGATTTTTACTTTATTATTTTACTTTCATTTCAAAATCTCCATATCTTTCAGTTTTACCCTTTTTAGATCTGTAAGCGTTCAATCGCAGATATCCAGAGCGGTTCGTTGATCGAACCTTTTCAGATCCCCTTTTCATATGGTCACTACTATCCATACCATTGGTAACTTTTTGTTACTATGCTTTTATTTGAATCAACTAAAATTATAAGCAACTATGTTTTTTAACGCTCTGAATCTACATGGCTCGACCGATGGAGAAAGTTATAGACATTAACAACACCAAGAATCGATTTATGGTGTGCGAATAAATTGGATTGTGATTTTAGGGTTTCATTTATTTTTTCTAATTTCTTCTGATTTAGGGTTTGTTGTTTTAGGTTTGATTGTGTTGGCTCACGCGGAAAGGGGGAAGATGCGCGGAAAAGGAGATTGTTTCTTCCTTCTCTTTCTGTTTCTGCAGCAAAGTATGTTGTTCTTTTCATCTTGCTAACAAAAATATGAATAAGGTTTTCACCAGTTACTTTTATGTTTTGACATTCAGATCTGTAGCAGCATCAACGGGTTACCGACGATTAGTGTGGTGGTGGTGGAAATGGGTTTCCGACGACGAGTGTGGTGGTGGTCCGATTCGAAAAGGTTTATGTATGACATTTTCAAATTAGGTTTCGTTATTAACTTTCTTTTGTAGAAAGTGCAGGATTTGAACTAATTATTATAGATCTGATATTATTATTATAGATCTCAAAACTCGCTCATTTGGTGATGGATTTATCTTATGTGTTCGATCACGGTGGCCGCCGGTGATTAATTAGAAGTAAGTTAGGTTTCAACCTTATTTTTTTTCTATTTGCTCTGTTAATATGATTGCTTTGTTAATATGGTGAAGACATATTGGTGGACATAAACGTTTCTGAGAAAAAACCATATTGATACAAACACTGAGGTGTTTTATGCAGGTTTAGAATGCGGTGAAGTTCAAAATCAACTCGGTGAACATATGGATGTATGAAGTAATGGAGCTTTAGCTTGGATTTGAATTTAGGTGAGAACTTAAATGATTGTTTACAATTTGGCATCAGGTTAATATGTGCATCAGTGTTTGGACATTGAATGTGATGAATGACTTATGTTGGTTTAATGTGTGTATGCAGGTCAGATTGGGTTATCTGTGTTTGCTGATTGTTGTGAGTCCTTCCACAGATTCGGCTGCACCTGAGCCGGCTGTTACAATTGCTCCTGATTCGCTGCACCTAACAAACAATCTGTCGCAATAATTACTGAGGCAACTATGGAATTGGGATCAGAAGTAAGTAAACAAGTAAATTAATATATTAAGTAAACAAATACTAACTCATAATTGTTTCAATGGTGATAGTTTGGCTAGATAATTCAAAACAAAACATTACAATAAATGTTTAAAAAGTTAAAATTATGTTAAATTAAAATATAGATACCAGATATTTTTCTATTAAAAATATAGATCTAAAATAAATGCGCGTCCCGTACCAGAGCCTGTGAGAACGCATAGGATTACATAATATGCGCCACATAGGATTTGAATAATATTCACATAGAATATTATGTATTTGTTAAGTACAAACTTAATCTTTCTTCCAGCAGGCGCGATGTCATGAGTTGATGTCATGACATTCCATCATAATTTTTTTAGTTTTTATTTTTTATTATATTTTTTTATCTTCTATTATTCACATATTTTATATTAAATTTTTTTATTGATCTAAATATTTGTACGGGTACCAGGCATTTTTCTATACATTTAATTATTTTTTTTACGGGTACCAGACATTTTTCTATACATTTAATTATTATTTTTTCACGGGTACCAGACACTTTTCTATACATTCAATTATTTTTTTTTCACGAGTACCAGACATATTTCTATACATTCAATTATTATTTTTTAACGGGTACCAAACATTTTTCTATTAAAAAATATATATCTGAAACAAATGCGCGTCACATACCAGAACCCGTGCACACGCACGGGTTAGTTACTAGTTGACATTTATATGAGATTAGCTTTGATATTACTATGTTGCTGATATGTGAACATTTGCACATCTTTCAACCTTTTTAAATTTGTTACATCAATTGTAGAGAAATAAAATTAAAAATTATTATTAAAACAATAAAGAATATACTCTGCAACACAACAATTCACAATACTCTCCAACACATCCACTCACAAGATCCAGACAAATAAAATCAGACAAGCATTATCCCCCTAAAGATCAAACTTCATCTTCAAAAAAAATAATTAAATAAAACATTCATTTACAAAAATCAACCATTAATGCAAAAAAAATAAAAAATTTGGCCTTTCCCAAAGCAAAAAGAAAAAGAATAAGCCAACAATCCTTGGTGTTGCTATGCTTAGCCATCTCTCCAAAAGTGTGAACTTTTGGATCTAAATCCATTTTTTTTTAGTATTTTCACTGCATAAAAAATGAAAGCAAAAATAAAACCCAGAAAAATTAATTTCAATCAGAAGATAAAAAAATGGAATTTATAATCTATAGAATCAAGAAAGGGAACACGAAATCAAATCATCCACAAAATCAACAAAAAAAGTAAAAATACATGAGATAACATGTATGTGAAAAGACAAATCATCGTAAGAAAAAAGTTTTAAAATGTCTAACCAAAATGAATCCCAATCCAAAAACGCTTTTCTCCAGATCTGCAAGATTTTTTCTTAAGATTGTGATTCCCAAATCTATGTAAAACACAAAACCAACAAAGAAAGAAGACAGTGAATCCAACTATTTTCCAAAGAAATCTCACCACTAAGATAAACAAAAAAGTTATATATATATATATATATATATATATATATATATATATATATATATATATATATATATATCGGTGAACACTTTTAAACAAACATTTTCTTCCTCCATCTTTAACCATAATAAAATATCAACACCATAAAAAAATTAAAAAACAGAAACAAAATAAGAGGCAAGAGAAAAGAGATGTGAGATAAGAGATTGTTTGAGGAAGGAAAAGAAATGTGAGAAAATATTGTTGATATAATGGGAGAAGGAATAGAAAAATGAGAAAACGTGTAATATGAGGCAAAAGAAATTAGAGTGGTCAGCATGCATTAAATGAGGCAAAAGAAATCAGAATGGTTAGAATGCATTAAATGAGTATTAAGTATTTGTATCGGTAGAAGGAAAAATAAGTATGTGTTGAATAAACAAAATAGAAAAGCTGGTTGCTAAGGTTGTACACGTGGATGGGCTAATTGGCTAGAAGGGCAAAAATGGAATTTCAAGAACATTGAATTTTCTTATATGATAGATAATTATTTTATTTTGTTTTGGATATTATTTAGGGTTAAGTAGAGGTGTAATATGGGCTACCCGGTCCTAAACGGGCCGGTCCTAGTGGGGCCTGGGTTTTTTAGGGCTGAGTCAAAAAGACCCTGTGTAATATGGGCTCGAGATTTACTACCCGAGTCATGGGTTTTTTTATTTAAAAAAATTAAATTAAAAACTCTATAATATTTATTATATATAAAATTAAAAATTATGTTACTTTAAACATAATACATTTTTAAGTACTATATTATCTCTTATAAATACTATAATGTGTTTCTAAATACAGTATATATCTAAATTGTATAAAATAATACTCAAATATTTATTATAAGAGAAAAACTAATATAATACAATGAAAAAATGTTGATTATATTAAGGCCCTGAAAAATATGGGCTCTAATTTTAAGGCCCAAGCCCTATGATTTTTCGGGTCTGGCGGACCGGCCCATATGGACTAGCTCATTTTGACAGCTCTGGGGTTAAGTATCTTTCTAGTCCCTATCAATATTTTAAATTTTATTTTTAGTGCATATTTAAAATGACATATTTTAGTCTCTATAAAAATTTTATGCATGCAGTTTTATTCCATACTATTTTTTAAAATTTTTAAAATTATTTAATTACCCTTAAAATTTTAAATTTTGAATAATTTTTTGCATACGTGTTTAGAATATTATAAAATATTTCTTTATCAAATTATAGAATTTTTTATAATGAGAAGAATTAAATATGAATTTTTTAAATTTCAAAAGATAATGATAAAAGTAATGCAAATCTCGACTTAGAAGTCAAGATTTAAGTTTTTTTTTTCCGAGGAACTTTTATAACGTTCTAAACATGTCTATAAATAATCATTCAAAAATACACATCGGTTTAACAGTAGGGACTAAAACTATGTGCATAATAATTTTATGGAGACTAAAATATGTCATTTTTTTAATAGAGACTAAAAGTGAAATTTAAGATATTTATAGGAACCAAAAACATACTTAACCCTATTACTTATATATCAATCTATCTATAATATAAGAACAATCCATGTTTTATAAAAGACTAAATTGTCCTTTCTTCTTTGTCAATTTGTTCCTCTTTCTGCTTCAATTCATTTTTTCCTCTTTCTTTCTTTTGTCTTTCTTTTCTCTCATTTCTTCAGTCTCTTTTCTTTCTACGTTATTCTTTCTTCTCTATTTATTCTCTCTCTTGTCTTCTCTCTTTAATATTTGGTAAAATAAATTCTTTTACTTCTTTTCTCTATGTAAATCATGAGCAACACAGAAATGGAGAGACTACAACAACTATGGCATTTCCGACGATGTGCGATTTTACGATTGTAGATTTATGGTGGCGGCAACGCGTTTCCAACAACGAGTATGGTGGTGGTCAGATTTGAAATGGATTTTGTGTGACTTTTTTTAGTTTAGGTTTTTTTGTTAACTTAGCATCCCTTAAATCATAAGCTTAGGTTTACTTAATTATTTTTTTATAAGAAAACGATGCTAATATTCCTAGTTATAGTTATGTTCTTTTCATAAGTGATAGTTCTATTCTCTTTGATTTGATCTATTTTTGTCTAGGTTTAGAACTTTGGGGAACCAATATTTACTTTTAGGTATTTAGGTTGGTGGAAATTTTTTTTTTGTCTAAGGAATGTTGTTGTCAACTATGCAGCAAGTTTTTGTCTTTTGATGAATTGATAGTTTATAATCTTATGTGCTTATCGGATTTTCCTACAAAATTTGTTCTGCTAAGGTTATAATCTTCTTGTGCTTACTTGTTTTCTGGTACAAAGCTAAATTTGTTATGATAATTTAAAAGTGTGTGTTTTTGGTAAGAAAAGTAAAGATATCTGAAGAATTGGGTGGAATCTGCTGGAAAAGAACATCATACTACATTATGCAATTTCCTATGTCTCTAAATCCATAGTTGAAGATGTTCCTCACTTGTTTGATTATATATCTAATCTCCCTGTATGTGTTCTAAACCTTTCTCTTTTTTATCACTGATTCTTTTCATTTTTGGTTTAATTCTCATAAATCTGTGTTGTTTTGAATGGATGCATTGTTCATGATTTTTTTCTACTTTTGGTTGATCATGCAGACATATCCTAACCCATTACAATATAGTCCTTCTTATTCAGTTGTCAAGTGTGTGATCAATTTCATTCAAATAATTTGCTTAGCCTTATTTTGTGTGATTACCATTTATATCAATATTTTAGTGATGATTTTATAGATACACATGTTTATAAGTTGGTTTCAATCAATTTCCTACCATAATTTTTAAACAAGCAATTATCTTAACTCTCTAAAATCACTTGTTCAACAAGGGCTTAACTGAAAAGTTTGATTATGTGATTAACCTGGTTATTTCATGTTTAGAGACAATATTTTATAAATTAAGATGATACAATTGTGCAATAGGTGAGTCGTTTTGTAACATTTGGTTTTACTTCTCATCCTTTGTACAATTCTATTACTCTTTTGGTGTTCATGAGTTATTAATTTGAAATTGTTTCCTTTTTTATAGATAGTAGTTCATAAAAAGTCCAAGAGGGACCCCTTTTTAGACGCGTTGGATTTGCTCAGAAAGTTAAAAGCACTATTTTGCGCCGCTCTTCGTTATCTCGCCTGTGTAACCGAGATTATATTCATTTCGCGTTGGAGATTAAAAGCACTATTTGAAAGGAAGTGCATTCTTGTCTTTTAACATATGGAGGTCTTTGTCTTGGTTTAAATATAATGATAAGAGATTAGTTTGTGAATTATACCATATGTATGAAGTGCACAAAGTTTTGGGAATAGAGGTATCATAATTTATATGACAATTAGGACTGAAAATGAGTCGAATCGAGTCGGACTCGCCTCAGCTCGGCTAAACTCGTTAAGAATTGGTTAAGCTCAAATATCAATTCAAGTTTGTCACAAACTTTTTTCCAGCTCAAACTCGACTTATTAGAAGTTTACAAACAACTTGGTTCAACTCGTTAGGTTCATCTCTTTAGGTTCAACTCGTTTGTTTCACGAACTTTAAATTCATTTTTTAAAGTCTATTCTTTTTATAAATTTGACATTTTAAATTAATATTTTTTAAATGAAAATATAAAAATAAAATAAAAGTTATACAGTTGGAATTTATAGGACATTGATTTTATTTGTATAATTATTTTTAGAAATATTTTGCTCACTTGAGAATATAAATTATCATTTAAAATCGTTAGATTAAAAGAAAATATAAGGTTAAGATTTAGAGAAAATATTTAAACCTACTCTTAAAAATAATATAATTCATGTCATTTATAATCGAGTTGACTCATGAACCTAACGAGGCAAACTATGTATAGTTCAAGTCAACACATTTAGTTAACGAATTTAGCTTTTAGCTCATATTCAGCTCATTTGGTTCATGAACCTAATTAAACCATTTGATTATCGATATGCCTTGTTTTGCAAAACTTTTAATTTTATAATTCATTTATTTCTTTGAAATCACAAAAACTGGTGACAATTCCATGTACCACATCAATACTCGTGCGTGAGAATACTGAAACACAAGTGCAATATGCAAAGAAAGCTACAAGGACACAAGGACTACAACCCTAGCCTAGTCATAATCTAAGCCAGCATATCATGAATCCCAGCGTTGTTCTTGCTTTGCTTGGTCATCAAATCTTGAAACTCTGCATGCCTGAGCAGCTCTCAGAGAAAGAAGTAAATGAATACAAAGGAGGAACTGAGAACAGTTCACCAGAAGAGAGCGTATTCTCAGATGGGCTTTCCCTTAACATAGAAGTTAAGTCCTTATGGAACCTAACTTCATCCAATATCTCAAGAAAGTCTTCTTCCTTTGGACAAATGTTGATAACAGCATCAAAGAAGAGATCTGACTTGAGAAAAACTTGGAATGCCATCCCGAGATATGTTTCTCCTCCTGTAACCGATTAACCCTTCCATCCGTTCTATTCAAATAGATCAGCCACCTTTGAGACTTAGTTTCTTCAACTGTTTTAAAGTTTTGATGAAGCGAACTAGACGAAAGATTCATGATGAACGCTAGATCGAAGATGAATGAACTAGGGTTTACGCAAAGGATATGCATAGAAAAAAAACAAGAGAGAGAGGGAGAGAGAAAACGAAAAAGATTGATTGAAGAATGCAAAGAAATGGAGAAATAAATAGAGGGAATGTGGGGAAGGAAACGTTCTAGGGAAGGGAAACGTTTGACAGATATAAAAACGAAAAAGAAAGTAAAAGAAATGATGAATGGAATTTAATGTTGCGTGACAAGAGGAGAGAGAAATTATGAAAAATGAAGTGATAGAACAGTTACCTAGGAAAGGCGCCTCCTCAACTGCACGCACGCTTGTCCAGAAATAGTGAACACGTGTTACCATCTGGAAAACTAGATACAGCTGTTTTACTTTAAAAGATATTCTGAATCAACTTAGACAATGAAACGTTAGTAATAAACGAGTCACTACTTCTAATTGATTTAAAAACAGAACTTCTTATAAAAGATTAATCCACTCTCATTTCAGAAGATAGCCATACATAAGATTTTCTCATCTTCTCATTCTGGGCAAAGATCCATACTGATATTCTTCAGAATGAATTTAAACCTATCTTCAGCCAGGGGTTTTGTAAAGATATCAGCCCACTGATGGTCTGTATCCACAAAGTTTAAAGATAAAACACCCTTCTGAACATAGTCCCTTATGAAATGATGTTTAATCTCTATATGTTTAGCTTTTGAATGCAATATAGGATTTTTAGATAGACAAATAGAAGAAGTATTATCACAGAAGATAGGAATGTTACTCTCAAATATTTGATAATCTTCTAACTGACTTTTCATCCAGAGCATTTGTGTGCTTCAACCAGCAGTAGAAACATATTCTGCTTCTGTTGTTGAAAGAGCAATGGTTGCTTGCTTCTTGCTGTACCAGGAGATTAGGTGACTTCCAAGAAATTGGCAACTTCCAGAAGTACTCTTCCTTTCAATTCTATCTCTAGCATAGTCAGCATCACAGAATCCTACTAAGTTGTATTCTTCAGATATTCTGTAAACTAAACCAACATTAGTAGTACCTTTCAGATACCTTAGAATTCTCTTAACAGCAGTTAAGTGAGATTCTCTAGGATCTGATTGGAATCTAGCACACAAACAAACACTGAACAGAATGTCAGGTCTAGAAGCAGTTAAATATAGAAGAGATCCAATCATACCTCTGTACAACTTCTGATCTACCTTCTTACTTACCTCATCCTTACCTAGTATGCATGTTGGATGCATAGGAGTTTTGGCTTCTTTGCAGTCAGAAAGATTAAACTTCTTCAGAAGTTCTTTCACATACTTGGTTTGATGAACATACGTTCCTTCTGATGTTTGATTGATTTGAATCCCAAGGAAATACTTGAGTTCTCCCATCATGCTCATCTCAAACTCAGCCTGCATAGACTCAGCAAACTCCTTTCCAAGTGTAGCATTAGATGTTCCAAAAATAATATCATCAACATATATTTGACAAATTAAAATATCCTTTTTAAATGTTTTACAGAAGAGAGTAGTGTCCACTTTTCCTCTAGTGAAACCATTTTCCAGAAGGAAAGAGCTCAAACGATCATACCAAGCTCTAGGAGCTTGTTTCAATCTGTATAGTGATTTCTTTAATTTAAAAACATGATTTGGAGACATGGAGTCTTCAAAACCAGGAGGTTGATGGACATAAACTTCTTCATCTATATAACCATTTAAGAAGGCACTCTTAACATCCATCTGATAAAGAGTGATGTTGTGTTGAGTGGCAAAAGAAATTAATAGACGAATAGATTCTAACCTGGCCACTGGTGCAAAGGTTTCTGTATAGTCAATCCCTTCTTGCTGACTATAACCCTGAGCATCTAGTCTGGCTTTGTTTCTTACCACTTCACCTTTCTCACTCAGCTTGTTTCTGAAAACCCATTTTGTTCCTATAATATTGAATCCTTTAGGTCTTGGAACAAGATCCCAAACATCATTCCTTGTAAACTGATTTAACTCTTCTTGCATGGCAATTATCCAGTCTGTATCTTCTAGAGCTTGATCAACAGAAGTTGGCTCGATCAGAGAAACCAGACCTAATTGACATTCAGCATTGTTCTTGAGGAATGCTCTTGTTCTGATAGGATCATCTTTCTTTCCAATAATGACATTTTCTGAGTGAGCAGATGTGAGTCTAGATGATCTTCTGATAGTTGGTTCTTCAGAAATTCTCAGATTTTCCAAGGATGCAGCAACTTGATCTTCTGATTCTTTGCTGCTTTGGTTTTCAGCTTCTGAAACTTTTCTTCTTGGTTCTTCAACTTCTGAGATATCAATATCAATATCTGCAAAATTTTCAAACTGCTTTGGCTTTTCAAAACCAAGCTTATCATCAAACCTGATATTGATTGATTCTTCTACAACCAATGTTTCAGTATTGTATACTCTGTAGCCTTTAGAGCGTTCAGAATATCCAAGAAGGAAACACTTTTGTGCCTTAGAATCAAACTTACCAAGATGATCTTTAGTGTTCAGAATAAAACAAACACATCTAAAAGGATGAAAATATGAAATGTTGGGCTTTCTGTTCTTCCACAATTCATAAGGAGTCTTATTTAGAATAGGTCTTATAGAGATTCTATTCTGAATATAACACGCAGTGTTTATTGCTTCTGCCCAGAAGTGCTTAGCCATATTGGTTTCGTTGATCATGGTTCTGGCCATTTCTTGTAGAGTCCTATTCTTTCGTTCTACAACTCCATTTTGTTGTGGAGTTCTAGGACAAGAGAAATCATGGGCAATACCATTTTCTTTGAAGAACTCCTCAAAGAATTTGTTCTCAAATTCACCACCATGATCACTTCTGACCTTTATGATTTTACACTCCTTCTCAGTTTGGATCTGAGTGCAGAATTCAAAGAACACTGAATGAGACTCATCCTTATGTCTCAAGAACTTTACCCATGTCCAGCGGCTATAATCATCAACGATGACTAATCCATATTTCTTCCCTTTGACAGATGCTGTTTTGACAGGGCCAAACAGATCAATGTGCAAGAGTTCTAACGACCTTGAGGAAGAGACAACATTCTTAGACTTGAATGTAGGTTTGGAGAACTTGCCCTTCTGACATGCTTCACAAAGAGCATCTGATTTGTATTTCAGATTAGGGAGTCCTCTGACAAGATTTATTTTGTTAATCTGAGAAATCTTTCTCAAACTAGCATGTCCTAATCTTCTGTGCCAGACCCATTGCTCTTCAAAAACAGACATAAGACAAGTCACCTTCTGATTCTTAAGATCCTAAAGATCTGTCTTATAAATGTTGTTCTTTCTCTTGCCTGTAAATAGGATTGAGCCATCCTTCTGACTTACAGCCTTGCAAGACTTTTGATTAAAGATTATGTCATAACCATTGTCACTTAATTGACTTATGGACAATAAGTTATGAGCTAATCCATCTACTAGAAGAACATTAGAAATAGAAGGAGAGTTACCAGACTTTATAGTTCCTGAGCCAATAATTTTGCCCTTCTGATCTCCTCCAAACTTCACTTCTCCAGCAGATTTAAGCACCAGGTCTTGGAACATAGACCTTCTTCCTGTCATGTGTCGCGAGCACCCAGAGTCCAGGTACCATGACATGTTGTGCTTTTCCTTCTTTGCAGCCAAGGATATCTGCAATAGGAATAATCTTTTCCTTAGGTACCCACATCTTCTTGGGTCCTTTCTTGTTAGTTTTCCTCAAGTTCTGATTGAACTTGGGTTTAGCATTATAGGAAACAGGAGGAACAGAATGATAGTTTATGTTCTGAGTTCCATGATATTTCTTAGGTTTTGTCACATGCTTCTTGGTGTGTGTTATGTGAAAGCTTTGAGCATGTGATGTGTGCCTAATATCATGGGAGTGGCCAAATTTAAATTGGTTATACAGAGGCTTGTATGATATTTTCATATCATCCACAGATTCAAGCTTGTATGGGATTTCACCCTCATAACCAATGCCAGCTCTTTTGTTTCCTGACACAGCATATATCATAGAAGCAAGTTGACTTCTGCCAATACTTCTAGATAAAAACTTTCTTAAACTTAAGTCATATTCTTTCAGAATATTGTTCAGACTTGGAGTAGATTTTTCAGAGACAGAAGGAGATCCAGTATTTTTGGATAAATTTAAAACTTTTTCCTTCAGTTTAGAATTCTCCACTTCAAGCTTCTTAATTTCAAATTCAAATAGCTTTTTCAGCTTCTTGTATTTGATACTAATTTGAGACTTGAGTTCCAGAAGTTCTGTTAGACTGGAAACTAACTCTTCTCTAGATAGTTCAGAAAATACCTCTTCAGAATCTGATTCTGATGTAGATTCTGATCCGTCATCCATTGTGGCCATTAGTGCCAGATTTGCCTGCTCATCTTCAGAGTCTGATTCTGATTCTGAATCATCTCACGTTGCCATAAGACCTTTCTTCTTATGAAATTTCTTCTTGGGATTTTCCTTCTGAAGTTTTGGGCACTCACTTTTGAAGTGTCCTGGCTCATTGCACTCATAGCACACGACCTTTTTCTTGTCATATCTTCTGCCTCCAGAAGATTCTCCTCTTTCAGGCTTCTTTGAGCTTTTGAAGCTCCTGAACTTCCTTTGCTTGCTTTTCCAGAGTTGATTGACTCTTCGGGAAATCATGGACAGTCCATCTTCTTCTTCTTCTGATTCTGATTCTTCAGAATCTTCTTCTTCAGCCTGAAAAGCGTTAGTGCATTTTTTAAAATTAGATTTTAATGCAACAGACTTACCTTTCTTCTGAGGTTCATTTGCGTCAAGTTCAATCTCATGACTCCTCAGGGCACTGATCAGCTCTTCCAAAGAAACTTCATTCAGATTCTTCGCAATCTTGAATGCAGTCACCATTGGGCCCCATCTTCTGGGCAAGCTTCTGATGATCTTCTTTACATGATCAGCCTTGGTGTAGCCTTTGTCCAGAACTCTTAATCCAGCAGTCAGAGTTTGAAATCTTGAAAACATCTTCTCAATGTCTTCATCATCCTCCATCTTGAAGGCTTCGTGTAACACCCCTCTAATTAACCCGCGGCAAATAACAATTATTAAATCAGAGTAACATGTAGAGAGGCATCACAATTACATAAATGATAAAACACGCGTCAGTATAGGTCATGCATTCACTGAAAACACCTGAGATCATAACTCATTAATCAATTCATGTTTTACACAGCGGAAATACTTCATCAATTCAAACATCCATCATTAATGTATAAGACTTCAAATAACAAAACAAAATAGAGTTATAATCAAACTCTAAAACAACGCGTTCCCAGTGTTACATCTACCAGAGCATGACACCGACACTATAACTAAAAACCGACTTATGAGCTAATCCTCACCAAGTCGCGCCGCTATCCTCAATCTGAAAATGACAACAAGTAAGGGTGAGTCTCATCACAGTTAACCAATGTTATTGCATCATAAATAATAACATATCATAGTTATATCATTCACCCAATTGTTTCATATTCAGACAAATCAATCATTCATACATCCACAGATAAACAAACAGTCAACATGTATCATATATCATCATGCTATAAACAAATCATGCACATGTATGAAACTGACACTATGCATGTGGTACCAATCATCACCAGTGGAAATCATCCACCGACCGATCTATCATCATCCAGATACGGCCTTGCCAGCACCAATTCCACACAATGGGAATTCTGCCCCTCACTGAATCCTCTCATCATCTAGGATTCAGCCCATGTTTATGAATGCATGCAACATATATATATAACATACTTCATCATCATACTATGAGTAGCATCATCTATACTCATTTCATCACCATCATCATCGTCATCAAGCATGTTCATATATATATTCACATCATTCAAATACAATTAAAACATCAGTAAACCACAGAATCACATCACAAGGTTTACCCAGTACCAAACATCATACAAACAGGCCTACAAATCGAAAGTTACACATCATCGAACTTTCCAGAAAAATCACAAAACAGAATTTTCACATACAGGAAGCCATACGCGTATCATAGGGTCCATACGCGTCCATACGCGTATCCCCTTGCCTCATACGCGTATCATACGCATCTCAAGAGAACCAATTTTTGCCTACAAGCAACCTCATACGCGTATCAGTATAGCCATACGCGTATCACCAGAATAATTTTCCTCTTTCCAAATTCCCATACGCGTATGAGCATCCTCATACGCTCTCATACGCAAAACGCCAGTACGTGGTATTTGGGACAGGGCAACTGCGTATCATACGCGTATAGCCCATTGGGAGTGTCCCCCATACGCGTATGACCTCATCCCATACGCGTATGGCACTGTTTCATACGCGAAACACCAGAAAAAAGTCCAGAACCTGCAGAATTCGTAACAGTCTAAAACCCATTCGTTTTTACTCGCACCAGTCCACGATTTTGAGTCCAAAAACCAGAGAAAAACACATCTAAACAGCATACGAATTCATCCATAACCATAGTATATGATTCCCTACCAATTCTATTCATCATACCCTAAATCTATCAGTTATTAGGGATTAACAGTTCAATTTTAATGATGAACACAGATGAATATTCAGAATATAGAATCAACGGATCAAATCATACTCCTAATCCATACTATCACCTATAATACGATAAAAGAGATTAAACAGAGAGTCTCCCCTTACCTCAGATAAAATCTTGGTTCTTGGTCTCTCCCTCTACGGTTCTCCTTCACGTTCCTTGTTCCAACTTCTGTTCTCTTACGTTCTTTCTTTCCAATTCCCAATTCTAATTATTTTATGAAAAATAATATTAAATTAGCAAGGGATTTACTGCGCACACCCCCTTCTTCTTACTAATCCCACACATGGCCCAAATGCCATTAACCATCATTTTCCCCTTATTTTCATAAAATCCATAATAATAATAATAATTATTAATCTAATATTCAAATTAAATTAAAAATTAAAATTATACGGGTGTGACACTTCGTACTTCTGGATTAGTGCAAGAGCTTTGGTCTCCTTGACTTGAGCATTTCCTTCATGAGTCATTTTCAAGGACTCATATATGTCATGGGCCGTTTCCCTGTTAGATATCTTCTCATATCATCAGTCATTTCGCTTCTCGTGAGCCTTACACCAGTAGTTTTAATAGGATGTTTGTAACCATCCAACAGAAGATCCCATAGATCAGCATCCAGACCAAGAAAGTAACTTTCCAATTTATCTTTCCAATATTCAAAGTTTTCACCATCGAATACTGGTGGTCTAGTGTAGCCATTGTTACCATTACCATTGTATTGCTCAGCAGAGCCAGATGTAGATGGTGGAGGTATTTGCGCAGTACCAGCCATCTTAGCGTTTTTCTCTTCCTGAATCTTTTTCTAAACACGGTTAAGTGCTTGCACCTTAGAACCGGCGCTCTGATGCCAATTGAAGGATAGAAAAACACTTAGAAAGGGGGGGTTTGAATAAGTGTAGTTTCAAAACTCGTAAGATAAAAATAATTTGCACAAGTATTTTTATCCTGGTTCGTTGTTAACTAAACTACTCCAGTCCACCCTAGACAAGGTGATTTACCTCAACTGAGGATTTAATCCACTAATCACACGAGATTACAATGGTTTTCCACTTAGACAACTTCTAAGTCTTCTAGAGTCTTCTGATCACAACTTGATCACTCTAGGAACAACTGCTTAGATACCTTCTAAGACTTCTCTAGAGTATACTGATCACAACCCGATCACTCTAGTCCTTTACAATTTAATGTAAACAAATTCTAAGAGTATTACAATTGCTTCTTAAAAGTGATAATCACAAACTGTGATATTTCTCTTACAGATTTAAGCTTAGACTCACTAAAGTATTACAACAGTAATGTAGTGAGGTTGAAGATGAAGTTTGATAGCTTTTGAATTGAGCAGCAAGATAGTATCAGAGATAGTTCAGAGTTGTTCATATGCATCAACCTTGCTTCTTATCAGAACTTCATTTATATAGGCGTTTGAGAAGATGACCGTTGGGAGCATTTAAAGCTTTGCGTATTCTGTACAGCATTGCATTTAATGTTTCACTGTTTTGTCAACTACCTCGAGCCTTGCTTTTGCTGTGACTACTGACATTTGCCTTTAATAGCTTCTAACGTTCCTTTTGTCAGTCAGCGTAGCCTGCCATCTAGTACTTGATTCTGATTTGTTCTTTGTAAATACTACATTGAAAATCATCAGAGTACAAACAGCTTGGTGCAGAGCATCTTCTGATCTTCTGATCTTGATATGCTTCTGAGCGTGATTCCATGACTTCAGTGCTTCTGCTTCTGAACTCAAGTTCTTCTGATGCTTCTATAGACCATGTTCTGATTCTGCTTGACCATCTTCTGATGTCTTGCCAGACCATGTGCTGAAGTTGCATACTGAACCTTCTGAGTCAAAGCTTCTTAGCGCTGATTTGTGCATACTCTTTATATATTTCCTGAAAAGGAAATTGCATAGGATTAGAGTACCACATTATCTTGAGCAAAGTTCATATATATTGTTATCATCAAAACTAAGATTATTGATCAGAACAATTCTTGTTCTAACAGTGCGAACGCACGAGTATCCCACTAGTTCTTAATGGAAAATCTTATTAGAAAAAATTCAATGAAAAAAAAACTAATGAAGTAAAATAAGTACAATATAATTTTGAGAGAACTACTTTGTTAAAAAAATTAAAACAATTATACGAGACAAAATTACGATGAAGAAAAACCAAATTGCATATTATATTTATTTATTCTCTTCAAACATATACACTCTCTAGTCATTATTATAAACAAATATAGATGTTATTTTAAATAACCACTATTTTAAAAAATTCTCAAATAACCATCTTTCAAATATATTACCAAACTAACCACTCTTCAAACAAAAAAATTGGACTTATAGACGAGACGCCAATATGCATGGCACATGCACCGTAATTTCTACTGAGGCGCCACGAAAGATGGTGCATGAACCTTCATGCCAATGAGCATGGCACATGCACTATAGCATTAGGACCATGCGTCACACATGTTGGCTCCTGTATGATTTTGTTTTTTATTTATAAATAGGTCATTTATTTCCACCATTTACCACCCATCTCCTCATTTCACTCTTGAACATTTCTTCAAAAAATGTCTTACATTATCAAAAGAAATGCTCAACTTTTTTTCGCCAACAAAGCCTTCGATGAAGATCTGACTTTGGAACACAGAGCCTTTCGAGCATTTTCACAGGAGCTTGATCTGGTAGTTAGATGCAGACAATCCTGACGGTGAAAAGATTAGAAGAATTAACAGGCTTGTTATGGTGTTCAACCAAAATGGAGAAACTTATTTTTGGGATCCTGTTAAAAGCGACAAGGATGTCTGCACGAAGATTAATGGATCACCTGATATTGTCTTGATGATGTCTGTATATCATCTACTGCTATAGATTCTCTATTAGTGTATTTGTCAGCTACCCTCTCAGGTTCCTTCTCTAAACTTCTTCCTACTCTCTTATCAACAGGGATTTCTAACTCCGTACCTCTTCACAATGTTATGGCATTAGCGTACCCATTGGGGTTGGGTTGCAATTGGCCTGGAAATTTTTCAAATGAGGCAATGCTCGTCGCCTGTTGCTGGGCCACATGAGAGATCTGAGTCTCTAACATTTAACATGTGTGTCCATGGCATTAACTTTGTTAGCTAACTACTTAATATACTCGTTATTATGAATGTTGTGATTCATAAACTCTTTATTATGTTAGGTCTGAGATAAGACAAAATTTTCCATCATAAGTTTCAAGTTAGGGCTTTGTCCCTCATGGAGAAAGTAAATATGCGCAATCGAATGACTTTGGGGTCGATGCCATTACTTTAACCGTGTCAGCTTCCTGCACAAACACATAAAGGTGCAAATTTGGGTCCTTTGTAGAATTACCGGAGAACTCGTTTTGCTGCACGATTTGCAGTAGAAAGGGTTCAGCTCAAAGTTGTTATCCTGGTTTACAGAATTAATAATACTTGAGTGTGGATTTTCCTGAGATGGGACGAAAAAGTCCTTAAGAGGATGATTATTGTTTTCAGCCATTTATAGTCAAAGTTGTTGAAGTTGTCATCTAGCATGTAGGTAGCGCTCTATTTTGTTGATCGGTTTGGCTAAGATCTCGGTACTATGGGTTCTTTACATACAACCGACACCAGGGGAAATTAATTAAAACTGAAGATAAATGCCTTAGTCTAGACAGTGTAACAACAAAGTAAGATATTGACGGTATTGGTCCCCTGCAACGACGCTAAAAACTTGATAGACCCGCAAGTGCACGTGTTAATCACGTATAATATAAAATATCATCAATCATATGGATACCAATTGAGAAGTACCGTTCATTTAATATTATGATGTTTATCTAAGGCAATGCGAAAGGGTTGCGTAACACCCCAATTCTACCCATCGAATATTAATAAAATCAGAGTGCGAAAAATTTAATCATACAATGGATGTCACATTTACTTCACATAAGCAACATATATTAATCATAATTATGCAGATACATAACACTTAGAACATGGATGAACTTATAGCAACATATTTCGATTCAATTAATCAACTAAACAACGGAATCATAATTTCTCAACGGTAACAACATCACATCTTTTATTCACTGAAAACACTTCGCAACTATTAATATTATTCAACTTCAATTCGCTTAACATATTTATTCGACTAAACAACTTCAAAATCAACATGATAATTCATAATTCAACTTAAGGTAATAACAACATTTAAACATAACAACAATCGTCCATCCCCCGAGTGCTACTTATCGGAGCAAGACCCTTTTGACTTATTATAGAGCAACATGAAGACTTCATAAATTAACTTCAAACTTCCACAATTATACTTGAGTACCTTCCCATTTCCCATGGTAGGGGAAACATCAGCAGAAGGGGTGAGATATCTAACAATATAATATGATACATGATAAATAATATATTAGAAATCAGATCGTATAATTTACCACTTCACAACTTTCAAACAACAATTATAACAACAAGTATAATAACAAATAGCAATGACAATTATAACAATAGCTATAATAGCAATTAGCAACAACAATTATAATAATAATTATAATAACCATTACACATCTTTCCAACAATACCTGTCACAATAAATCGTTAGCATAATTTCACACCAAGTCATCAACAACGTATTACAACAAAATCATCAATTTAATACAACACTTATCCATTATCACAATAACATTATCAACAACAATTAATCAACTCGAAATGCGAATCATAACAATGCATATGCATGTGGTACCATTTGGAGTAAAACTCCCAACTTAAACATTTGTCATTCAGGCCATCGTCACTTTTGCCATTTTCAGGTCAACTTAAACATTTGCCATTTTCAGGCCAACTTAAACATTTGCCATTTTCAGGCCGTCGTGTTTGCCATGATTTTCAGGCCGTCGTGTTTGCCATAATTTTCAGGCATGCATTATGCAATGGATGCAACTCAATGAATGCAACAATCTGATAACACGAAAACGTATCGTATATTTAGCTTAATTTACATGTATTATTATCTTATTTTATTTCAATTTTATTATTTTATTTCGTGTTATGCCGGAATTTTGTATTTGTTTCAGGAATTTATTAAATCAGGGCTCGCAGAAGAAATGATCGAAAAAAGGAGCCAAAATGAAGAAAAATTGCTAAATGGGACACTTGAATCAATGGGGGTGAAAATAAGAAGCAAAAGGCCCAAAAGTAATGCTGCAAGCAAGCCCAACGCGCAAAGGAAGTGATGCACGTGACGGGTGGCACACAGAAGTCCACGCCGTCCGTCGCATACCCCCTCCTACCGGTCGGAACCTCCCCATTTACTAGTGTGTGACGTGAGTCACACACTCAAGCCCAGAAGACATTACCCAGTTTCTCTCCGCCATTTTCTCCTCCGAAAGACCTGCTTCTGCTGTGAAACGAGTTCAAATCCAAGAATCTGCAGCTCTATAAATACCCATCAAGATTAATTGGAAGGGTGACGAAGCTTTAACCTACTGCCGTCATTTTCTTTTCTCTACAATTTCAATTTCCAGTTCTGCTACTTCTTCCAAACCATTCTCTGCAATAGATTTCCACACTGGAAATACTATTGCAACTCAGTTTTTTTCTTTCTAGCTTCAGATTTAGTTTCAGTTTTTAGTATTAGATTTAATTTCAGAATTTAATTCAAGTACCGGATTCAAGAACCAGTGCTGCAAGATTTCAATATTCAGTCTTCAATTTAATTCAAGTTTATTTATTAGAATTTATTATTAATTATTGTTCATGTTAGTTTATCAAATTATGTCCAGATTATTTTATACCTGCTATATTTGTTCTGTTCCGTCTATTAAAATAATGTCCGGCTAAGTATCCCTTATCGGTATGTAAAGTCATATAACCGAGGGAATCTAGTGACGCTATCGATGTAATTTATTAACTAAAATTTATTTATCTGGATGTAATTTCTAAATGCTTAATTAAACTGTTTTATAACGAGAGTTAAAAACAATAGAAGTTAGGATCAATAAAAACGGAAGTTTGAGGTTTTAACTGGACCATAGAAATTAGGCATTAACCTTAAATACAGTGAGAGCGCTTTAAGGTTAATTAGTCTTCATTTGTTTTCAAAAATCATTTTAAACTTTAATTGATACAGCGAGAGCGCTCACTTATGTTTAATAGTGAAATCATAATCAATAAACACGAGAGTGTGAGAGGAAGGTTTTTAAACTAATGATTTCTACAGAAAAGTAATTTTAAATTACGATTCGCATCGATAGTTTACTAGATCCCCAATGTCCGACTATTACATACCGATATAATTATCCTTTGATTTAATTTAATTCTATTCTTTAATTTCCCCCTTCTGATATCAATCAATCAAACGATAGCCTTAGATTTACGTAGTAACGATTAACTACATTAAGGTCGATTCTTAGTCCTTTTGGGTTCGATATCTTTTTAAAACTACACGATAGACTATGCACTTGCAGTCATAATCACAGACATACCCACTTTGTCGCGATCAAGGCGCCGTTGCCGGGGACTAATTTAGTCGATATCGTAATTAACTGTTACGTTGTAGAGACTAAGGCAACTTAATTACTCTAATTCCCTTTGTGCATGCCAAGTACTCGCTCTCGAAGTGAAGACTTAGTGCTGCCAATTCCCGAACCGGAGCATTCTATCACTATATCACGTCGATTACGACGAACTCGCACTCTTGTTCCTAATCCTACTTTTGAACCAGTTGAAGAATCAACCATGGGAGAACAACCGCGTCCTCTCAAGTTTTACGCTATTCCTTCGCAAGCTGAACCACACAATAGCATTGCTGCTCTTGCTATTGAGGCGAACAATTTCGAGTTGAAGCCATCTTTGTTGTCAGCTGTACAACAAAATCAATTTTCTGGAAATCCAACGGAAGACCCTAATCTTCATTTGTTAGTGTTCTTGCAATACATAGTCACTGTAAAAGCAAATGGTGTCAGTTCGGAAGCAATCCGACTACGCCTTTTTCCTTTTTCACTAAGGGGTAGAGTTAGAGCTTGGCTCCAGTCTCTACCCACGAACTCTGTCACTACCTGGAATGAACTTAAGAAAGTCTTCCTGGCACGATATTTTCCACCTAGTAAGACTGTCGTGCTAAGAGCCCAGATCAATGGGTTTAGACAAAAAGATAACGAGTCATTATTCGAAGCATGGGAGAGATACAAGGACATGTTGAGACTCTGTCCACATCACGGATTAGAAGAGTGGTTAGTTATCCATACCTTCTACAATGGTCTCCTCTACAACACGAGACTTACAATTGACGCCGCCGCAGGTGGCGCACTGATGGATAAAGAATATGCCGATGCCTACGCACTTATCGAGAGTATGGCTCAGAACCATTATCAATGGGGAAGGGAGAGAGAGCTCAGTCAGAGAGAACTTCTGGAGAGAAATCTTCAACGAAGAATGGTATGTACGAGATAAGTAGCCTCGACCGTGTTAACGCCAAAGTCGATGCCCTAACTCAAAAGATCAAAAACCTCACTGTAGCACCTGTAGCCTCCGCGGCCGCTGTAAGCCCCAATTGTGAAATATGCGGAACGTCTGGACATGCTGCACCCGAGTGCCATCTTTTGGCAGGAGTTTCCACTTAACCAGTAAACTATGCTCAAGGAAACCCCTACTCAAACACGTATAACCCAGGATGAAAAAATCACCCTAACTTCTCGTACAAGAACAATAATGCCTTGTACGCGCCTGGTCAAGCACCCAATATACCACCTGGATATCAAAAGGCACCCTTAGCTGCTCCTAATGTCCCTAGGAAGTTTAACTTAGAATTAATGATGGAAAATTTGATAGCCACTCAAACTCAGACTAATAAGGATTTCCTAAACCAAAACGTGCACACCAATGAGCAAATTAAACAGTTAGCGACTAAAGTAGATGCGCTGGCCACTCACAACAAGATGCTTGAAACACAAATCTCTCAAATGGCACAACAACAAGCACCTACGGCCGCACCTGTCGGGACATTTCCTGGACAACCACAACCAAAACCGAAAGGACATGCTCATGCTATTATTCTGCGAAGTGGTAGAGAGATGGACGGACCAACTGACCCTAGGCTTAAAAACCCTGCTATGTTCCAAAGCCCTGGTAAGACAACTGAGGAGGAAAGTAGACCCAAAGATAAACCAAGTAACCCGAAAGAGAAAGAGGACAAGGAAGGCGAGACGGAGGAAAAAGAAGTGCCATACGTACCTCCACCACCTTATAAACCACCTATCCCATACCCTCAAAGGTTCGAGAAATCTAAAAGCATAGGTGTAATACGGTGAACTGACTTTATTTGAAATGTCGCGGTAAGCAAGAGTTGCCATCGACTTTTATTTTATCCAATTAGAAAGGCAAAAAGAACAGGAAAGACCTTTGAAAAGACTTTGAGTTCGGGGGGTAAGTTATACAAAGGGAAGGTGTGAAGCACCCTTTGTATCCATGGTTATCCATGGGCTCTTAACTTCTTATCTCACTTGTTTGTTTGAAGAGATTTTGAATAAGGACTTTAGCTTGTAAGTAAGCGTAGCCTTTTTGAATTCGATTTTTGAAAAGAAGTGGGAAAAGCATTTGAATTTTGAATTGGAAGTGAGCAAGCATTTAAGAACACCTACCCTAAGATTGTCTTTCTTGTTCTTTAAGTCTTTCGGGCGAAAGGGTCTATCCGTACCATGAGAGGGCAGGAAGTCTTTCAATTGGATGTTTAAGGGTTATCGAAGTAATATCGTTCGCCACAAGACTGTCCCTACCATAAAGAGGGAAGGTAGTCTAAGGGAAGGATATAATAGTCTTTTAAGGCATCATGCGAGGATACCTTAGCAATTGGGACAATCATTATGTTTTACCGAGGCAACCTCGAGGGAGTTTCAATAACTTTAAGGCAACATTTGCTTTAGGTATCCTCAGAATCGAGGGACTTGACTATTTTAAGGCATAATCAATAAGGCAACAAGGCAACAATAATAAGGCAACAAGGCAACCAGAGGGATTACCATAAAGGTGCATGTGTGGCACAATCAGGTGGTTAATTCAGATATTTTATCTTATAATTAGTGATCTATATTCAGTTCAAGGCTTGCACTCCCTAAGATTACTAACCATGCAGTTTTAAAATAAGCAAAAATTAAAGGCAGGAATTAAAAGTCCTATGCTATTACAATAAACACCTGCGGGGAAGGGGGAATAAAAGACAGAAAATAAGAGGGAACAATAATTAGTATAAACCCTAGAATGACTTGGTCTTCCTCGAACTCTCAATCGGCTCTGAAAATTAAAAGGAAAATAATAAGGGTTAGCGTAGGAGGGATTCATTGACTATTCAAGGCAAACCCTATTTTAGGCAAAGAGGCAAAATAAAAATTAAAATGATATTTAAACAAATAAAGAGGTAGAAACTTAACTTTTTGATCTGATGGCGCGTGGCTGAAGGATTTTGGTTAACCCTGAAAAATTAGGCACAAAGAAAAGAAATGTTAGTGCATTAAAGACCTCAACAATTATAACGTGGCAGATCAAAAATTAAAATAATAATAATTTAGGCAAACAAATGAACAGGCAAAACCCCAAATGGGGAGCAATTTAACCAGGGTTAATGGGCAACACCTACCAGTAAACCTAAGGCTATTAGGGTTTATAAATGAACCGAGGTTAACAAACCTTAAAATTAATTGATTGAAAGTATATACAAAAATAATAATTTTTATTGTTTAAAAAACAATTATTGATAAAATTGTGGAAAAATCGAGTTTACGATTAAAAAGTAAATAATTATAATACTACTATAAAAAACTAATTCATTAAAATAAATAAAAATATTAATAATAGTAATTACAATAGGAAAAGAAATTAATAGGATAAGAATATTCATGTAATTAAATTTAAAAAGAATTAAAAAAACTTAGCTCTGTGATCCAGTGTGATGCGTCCTGGAGAGTCTATGGTGGACCTGCCAGCTAATGGCCCTTAGATCTTAATCGCTAAAGATCCAATGGCATGCGTGTGATGGTATATCATGGGACGCGTGGGGGCTGCACGCACTGGATCTGTTAGCAAATGTGAACAAGCAAAATATTAAAAATATATGAGGCACCCAGGGATCGAGCCTCAGTTATGAAGGTGATAGGTCTTTCTCTCAACCAACCAGCTGCGCGTTTTGATTCATCATGTTAGGGGTCAGAAAATAATAAATTTGCAAAAACAATTGACTAACGGACTAAGTCAAACGATGGGGCCCAGCAACCCATGCGTAACCAATCAGAGTGGAGGGAGAGAAAAGCTCAGGTTGACTGCCCAATGGTTGTTCACCGCGCGTAGTCAGCAGGTCCCACCCACTATTCATCATCCTCTACCTCCAACCAACCCAGATTTACTACGAAAAAGCCATGGTTTTGCTACGACTTCTCCAAGCCCACTTCGTGGCTAATTCTGCAAATCAAGAACCTGCAAAAAACGTGACTCAAACAAATGGAAGTTGTTTCCAAGTCTCGAGGATGGCTGGAACATGAGATCCAAAAGTTATCTTCTTCGAGCCCTAGCCATGGTAACTTACGATTTGTGCGTGAAAACTTCAAGCTAATTGTTTTAATCCCTTCCAAACATCATTATAAAATCAAACACATGGTTAGATTAAATGGAAATAATCATATATACATAAAACGAAAAGTGCAAATAATGAATGCATATGAACACTATGAGACCAAAGTTTTATGCGTTCAAGGGACCATGCCTTGATCCTTACTTGCTTTTTGATACCTCCTGAGAACACTTGAATGGTTAGTTTGAGCTTTTGATGGCTGCAACAATGGAAACGAGTAAGGTCAAGTTTTTGTGAGTTTTTGTGACTTGAAACCCTAGCCCTTCTTCTCCTATTTCGTCCTCCCCTAGTGTTGAATGAATTTGGATATATATAGGGAGTGCATTAGGTTAGAAGCATGGGCTTGGATCCACATTTTTTTTTGAAGAATATTTTCTTGGTAATATACATGAATATTTCTATTTTTGAAACCTATCTCGCACCAACCATTCCTCACGAATTTCCATATATTAAGCTCAGATATTTACTCAAGATTTGATCACAAAATAAACCAATACTATATCTTTTATGTTTTACATTATTTTTTACTTTATTTAAGAATTTAAATAATAACGATAAAATAAACGAATGGCATCATGGGTCTTATAATGGGTCATGAACATGTTTGAGATGGAAATCTTAGGCCCATTTAGTCAAAAACTCAAAATTTATCACTTTGCCTTTTATGTATTTTTTCAAAATTGCCCAACTTGTGCAAGCCATAACTCATTCAATATTTATCATATGGAGATGATTTAGTACTTTTTTAAAAGCTCAAGATGTCCTCTACAATCCACTTTGGAACATATTTTTCATTTAGAGATTTTATCTTGATGATATTGCTCCCGACAAAAAACAGTTTTTTGCGATCTTCTAGAAGGACCTGTAATGTTTTGACTTATATCTCTTATGTGGAAGCATTTCTTGGATTTGGGCCCAACATCAAAGTTGTAGAGAATGAAATTTCCTTGAGAACAGGCTTTGAGTGGACCATTTTTGATAAAGTATGAGAGAGTTATGTCCAGTCAAAGTTGAGTTGACTTTTAGTTCAAAACCCTAATTTAGAAACTTTTGGTTTTGTTGATTTCTAATATTTTCTTGATGAATCATGATCAACCCTTGATCAAATGATGAATGTGACTTAAAAATATTGATGTTGACCAAAAATCAGGAGTTTTGACTGTAATTTGACCATAGTTGACTTTTAGGTCCAATTGGTCGACTGTTGACCATTTGAGCAGTTGACTGAACAATCTGGTGAATCAGAGCGTGAAACTTGGAATGAGGATCATTTGAAGCATATGAGTGGCCATGGGATCCATTTGAGGCATCAGAAGTTGATTGTACTTGGAGAGCAGTAAAACCCTAGTTGTGGGTCGTTGGTTTAGGAGAGTGTGCATCCAATTAAGTCTTGAGCTTTTGATACTTGGATGAGTTTTGTATGGAATCATGGTGGGCAAATTTTGGGGTATGACAATAGGGCAGTTTAAGAAATTTTTAGAACTTAAACAATTAAACATTACAATTCCTTTTACAGAAGCTATTACACAAATGCCCTCATATGCTAAGTTCCTAAAAGAAATCCTATCGAATTAGAAGAAAATAGAAGACAATGAGATTGTAACACTCACTGCCAAATGTAGTGCGATAATTCAAAATAAAATGCCACCTAAGCTGAAAGACCCAGGAAATTTCTCCATACCTTGCAATATAGGAAAATTTGTCATAGACAAAGCTCTGTGCGACTTAGGGGCTAGTATTAGCCTAATGCCTTTGTCCATTTGCGAGAAACTAAAAATGGGAGACCTAAGACCAACCAAGATGTCAGTACAACTTGCAGACCGATCTGTTAAGTATCCTGTAGGTGTTCTTGAAAATGTACCCGTCCGCATTGGACAATTCTACATTCCTACGGATTTCATAATTATGGACATAAAGGAAAACGTCATCACCCCTATAATCTTAGGAAGACCCTTTCTAGCTACCGCTGGAGCTATTATAGACGTGAAGAAAGGCAAGTTGACATTCGAAGTAGGTGAGGAGAAGGTCGAGTTTATTTTAACACAATTCCTTCAAGCCCCAACTATAGAAGATACATGCTATCTGGTGGACGTTATTGATGGATGTGTAAGAGAGATAGGATTATCAGAAGAATCTTACTCTGAAGTTATAAAGATTCTGATGCCCCTGATTTTCGAAGATGACAATTGGTGTCAGGAATATCAAGACGATAGTATAAGCGAATGCTTAGCTTTAATACCCAACCCTATGCCTTGCCCTAAGAAACCAACCTTGGACCTTAAACCATTACCCAAGACTCTTAGGTATGAATACCTAGACGATGAGCTCAGAAGACCAGCAATAGTCAATGCAGAGCTAGGAGCCACGGAGATCGAGAAGCTATTACAAGTGTTAAGGAAATATCCATTTGCGTTAGGATATAACATTGATGATCTGAAAGGAATAAGTCCTTCCATATGTATGCATCACATCATGATGGAAGAAGGTTGCAAAACCTCTAGGGAACATCAAAGAAGGATTAACCCTATCCTGAATACAGTTGTTAAAGATGAAGTTACCAAACTTCTGAATGCCGGAATTATATATCTAATCTCTGATAGTCAGTGGGTAAGTCCGGTCCATTGTGTACCAAAGAAAGGAGGCATAACAGTTACCGTAAATAAGTTCGGCGAGTCTATAACCGAAAGAAAGGTGACTGGAGCAAGGATGTGTATCGACTATCGTAAATTAAACAAAGCCACAAGGAAAGACCATTTCCCTCTTCCCTTTATTGACCAAATGCTCAAACGCTTAGCAAAACACTCTTATTACTACTACCTGGATGGTTACTCAGGGTTCTTTCAGATCCCAATTCACCTTGATGACCAAGAGAAAACAACCTTCACGTGCCCTTATGGAACATTCGCTTATAGACGAATGCCGTTCAGATTATTTAACGCCCCTGCGACATTTCAGAGATGCATGATGTCAATTTTCGCCGACTACATAAACAACATCATGGAAGTCATTATGGACGACATCTCTGTATGTGGGGAGGATTTCGAAGGATGCCTCTCAAATCTAGAAAAAGTTTTGGACAGATGCGTACAAGTTAACCTCGTCCTAAACTGGGAAAAGTGTCACTTTATGGTAAAAAAAGGGATTGTACTTGGACATGTAGTCTCTAAAAGAGGGATTGAAGTCGATAAAGCAAAGATCGAAGTAATAGAGAACCTCCAATCCCCAAAAACGGTTAGAAAAATATGGAGCTTCTTAGGACACGCAGGTTTCTACCGAAGATTTATAAAGGACTTTTCTAAGATCTCTAAACCTCTGACCAACCTCTTAATGAAAGACGTAGAGTTTAATTTCAACGATGAATATTTAGAAGCCTTTGAAGTACTAAAGACAACCCTCATATCCGCACCCATAATGCAACCACCCAACTGGAATTTACCGTTTGAAATTATGTGCGATGCAAGCGACTATGCTGTAGGAGCAGTCTTAGGCCAAAGGAAAGATAAGAAACTCCACGCAATATACTATGCAAGTAGGACCTTAGACCCTGCACAAATGAATTACACCAAAACCGAAAAGGAACTCTTGGCCGTGGTCTTCACGTTAGATAAGTTTCGTTCCTATCTGATAGGAGCAAAGATAATAGTTTATACTGACCATGCAACCATTAGGTATCTACTAGCCAAACAAGATGCAAAACCTAGACTATTAAGGTGGATCCTACTGTTACAAGAGCTTGATTTGGAAATCAAAGACAAAAAGGGGACCGAAAACGTAGTAGCTGACCATTTATCTAGGATGGATGTAACACCCCAAATCTACCCGGTAATTATAATAAAAATCAGAGTATAAATTGCAAACAACATTCATTTGAGGTATCACATATTCGTCATCTCAAAAACATTTACGGCTTACTTGCCTTCATGTAGATACATAGCACAAGAATTTAAAACGATAATCAAATCATTACAAAAAAATCACTTTGTTTAAATTCAATAATTAACTCGCAGCGGAATCAAGAAACTTCATAAATATTCAATTCAAGTCGTAGCATCATTGCACGGTAACTTTAAGTTACAATTTAAAACATAGTTCACTTAAAAAATTCAGCAAACAAAATAATAAATAAAACAATCTCTTTATCCCCCCGAGTGCTACGTATCAGAGCAAGACACCAACTCAAATAACAGCAACTAAAGACTTCATAAAATCACTTCAAACTTCCACCGCTATCTTGAGTACCTGTCAATTTCCCATGGTAGGGAAACATCATTCAGAAAGGGTGAGATATCTACCAATATAAACAAACGCATGATAAACAATATATTAGAATTAAATCATACAAAATTATCACGTTACGGCTTTCAGACAACAGTTATAATAACAATTAACCTGAACAGTTATAATAACAAAAATCAACAACAACAACGTATTAATAGTTATAACAACTATTTCTCATCTTCCAGACAATACCTGCCACAACGCGTCATTAGTATAACAACTTATAATTACAACTTCACATTATCACAATTCAACAACTCAAGTCACATCACGTCACAATTAAATCACACTCATGCCACATATAATGAGACTCTAACAAATGCACATGCATGTGGTACCCAGGGCTTCAGCCCCCATCGCCAATTGCCAGTTAAACAGAGGCATCAAGGCATAAGCCTTCGTCGCTAATTTGCCAATCCAGGCCGTCGCCAAAAATGCATATGTATATGAATGCAACAAACACACACAACAAACAACATCATAGTCACAAGGCATAAGCCTATATCGTCGCTATACTAATAAATAGAGGTATACATCGTCACTGAAACATCCTTCAAATTCGCATAAAACAACAACAATTATCACCACAACAACAACTAATTTCATCGAATCAACACGACAGAATCACAACAAATAATCAGGAATAATTTCCTACAAATTTAACCCCCACATATCATTCATCATGAGTCCTGTTACAGAGTTAGAACCCCACCCCTTACCTTGTATTCGGAGTCCGTTCTACAATTCTACCGATCGAAGCCATCTAGCCTTAGCTCCCAACTATTGACTCTTTTAATCAGAATCAAAAGCTGAAAATTTTCCCAAATATGCAGCTACAGTGCGATGATGATATTTCACAACTCAGACCTTATTTTGAAGATCCCAACGGTCAAAAGTTAGATATAGGTGTTGCAAACCTACCCACAAAATTTGGCGACGATCCAACGGTTAACGAATCGGGGATCTTCGATTTAGTGAGACTGCTGCAAGAAAAACGGGAATGAATTTCTCTCCTATTTTCTCTCTTCTCTACAACTTCCCATGACCAATTCCCCAAGACTTTTTCTCTTCTAATTAGCCTAATCCTTATCTTAACCTAATTTCATTAAATCTATTGGGCCTAACATTCACACCCCACGTTTTACTACCACTATCACTTAATTAGGTCCATATAATAAATCTAGTATTTCTTCAATACTATTTCTACAACTTAATCAATTAATTAATCGACTAATTAATCATAAAAACCCATGTCAACAATTCTCAACACTCCACAAATTCAATAATTAAATTCGAAATAATTTGAATGTATATAATTAAATAATTAACTAAATACCGGGTGTTACAACTCTCCCCCACTTAGAATATTTTCGTCCTCGAAAATTTATCTGATACAACCATCATCAACTTCACTTCCACGTCCAACCATCCAACTTAACAACCAATTAACACATCTCAAATCGACTACACATATGTCGACCATTCCGGTACTTCTTCAACATAACCGTTACTAACTTGTTAACTATTCCAACGCCATTTGAAAATGCAAACATCGACGCCATGCCGCGACACTCTTTACGGTATCTCCAAAACTTCTCAAATGGGACACTTAATTCTTAAAATTTCTTCTAAACAAACCCTTTAATTACTCCTTCAATTCACTCAACTCTGACACTGACATCCTGTGCGGCACCAACAAACAAGTCCAGTTCCAAGGACAAGCGTAACCGCAAATTCCATCTCTTTCCAACATCATCATGCTATAAATAAGTCTATTACAGCTTCTGAAACCATTTTAAAAATAAATTTCATTTTGTTAGCTTTCCAACGCTTCAAACGGGACTCAAATCGGATGTCCAGAACTCAAGTTATGAATTTTTGAATTTCACAAAAAATTCAGCAATTTCTTGCGTTTTACTTACGGAATTTCCACTCAAAAACTCATTTTTCTTCAACTTAAACATATTCCAAACAACTCTTAACATATCTCCTCACTCCCAAACTTTTTATAACTCGAGAGACACATTCTTTCGTCGAAATTCAGTTTTCGAAACACCCAGACAACAATCCTCTTTGCGAACTTGCAACTGAACCACATCTGAGAAGCAAAGCTTCTCCCCCACTTCGCCCAAACTAATTCCTGCAACAACCAGAAAGCAACAAGTACCGACAGTGTTGTACACACTTGTCGCATACAAAAGGATAAACAATAATTAGACGACTCTGGCCGGACGGACCGACCTGCTCTGATACCACTAATGTAACACCCCAAATCTACCCGGTAATTATAATAAAAATCAGAGTATAAATTGCAAACAACATTCATTTGAGGTATCACATATTCGTCATCTCAAAAACATTTACGGCTTACTTGCCTTCATGTAGATACATAGCACAAGAATTTAAAACGATAATCAAATCATTACAAAAAAATCACTTTGTTTAAATTCAATAATTAACTCGCAGCGGAATCAAGAAACTTCATAAATATTCAATTCAAGTCGTAGCATCATTGCACGGTAACTTTAAGTTACAATTTAAAACATAGTTCACTTAAAAAATTCAGCAAACAAAATAATAAATAAAACAATCTCTTTATCCCCCCGAGTGCTACGTATCAGAGCAAGACACCAACTCAAATAACAGCAACTAAAGACTTCATAAAATCACTTCAAACTTCCACCGCTATCTTGAGTACCTGTCAATTTCCCATGGTAGGGAAACATCATTCAGAAAGGGTGAGATATCTACCAATATAAACAAACGCATGATAAACAATATATTAGAATTAAATCATACAAAATTATCACGTTACGGCTTTCAGACAACAGTTATAATAACAATTAACCTGAACAGTTATAATAACAAAAATCAACAACAACAACGTATTAATAGTTATAACAACTATTTCTCATCTTCCAGACAATACCTGCCACAACGCGTCATTAGTATAACAACTTATAATTACAACTTCACATTATCACAATTCAACAACTCAAGTCACATCACGTCACAATTAAATCACACTCATGCCACATATAATGAGACTCTAACAAATGCACATGCATGTGGTACCCAGGGCTTCAGCCCCCATCGCCAATTGCCAGTTAAACAGAGGCATCAAGGCATAAGCCTTCGTCGCTAATTTGCCAATCCAGGCCGTCGCCAAAAATGCATATGTATATGAATGCAACAAACACACACAACAAACAACATCATAGTCACAAGGCATAAGCCTATATCGTCGCTATACTAATAAATAGAGGTATACATCGTCACTGAAACATCCTTCAAATTCGCATAAAACAACAACAATTATCACCACAACAACAACTAATTTCATCGAATCAACACGACAGAATCACAACAAATAATCAGGAATAATTTCCTACAAATTTAACCCCCACATATCATTCATCATGAGTCCTGTTACAGAGTTAGAACCCCACCCCTTACCTTGTATTCGGAGTCCGTTCTACAATTCTACCGATCGAAGCCATCTAGCCTTAGCTCCCAACTATTGACTCTTTTAATCAGAATCAAAAGCTGAAAATTTTCCCAAATATGCAGCTACAGTGCGATGATGATATTTCACAACTCAGACCTTATTTTGAAGATCCCAACGGTCAAAAGTTAGATATAGGTGTTGCAAACCTACCCACAAAATTTGGCGACGATCCAACGGTTAACGAATCGGGGATCTTCGATTTAGTGAGACTGCTGCAAGAAAAACGGGAATGAATTTCTCTCCTATTTTCTCTCTTCTCTACAACTTCCCATGACCAATTCCCCAAGACTTTTTCTCTTCTAATTAGCCTAATCCTTATCTTAACCTAATTTCATTAAATCTATTGGGCCTAACATTCACACCCCACGTTTTACTACCACTATCACTTAATTAGGTCCATATAATAAATCTAGTATTTCTTCAATACTATTTCTACAACTTAATCAATTAATTAATCGACTAATTAATCATAAAAACCCATGTCAACAATTCTCAACACTCCACAAATTCAATAATTAAATTCGAAATAATTTGAATGTATATAATTAAATAATTAACTAAATACCGGGTGTTACAACTCTCCCCCACTTAGAATATTTTCGTCCTCGAAAATTTATCTGATACAACCATCATCAACTTCACTTCCACGTCCAACCATCCAACTTAACAACCAATTAACACATCTCAAATCGACTACACATATGTCGACCATTCCGGTACTTCTTCAACATAACCGTTACTAACTTGTTAACTATTCCAACGCCATTTGAAAATGCAAACATCGACGCCATGCCGCGACACTCTTTACGGTATCTCCAAAACTTCTCAAATGGGACACTTAATTCTTAAAATTTCTTCTAAACAAACCCTTTAATTACTCCTTCAATTCACTCAACTCTGACACTGACATCCTGTGCGGCACCAACAAACAAGTCCAGTTCCAAGGACAAGCGTAACCGCAAATTCCATCTCTTTCCAACATCATCATGCTATAAATAAGTCTATTACAGCTTCTGAAACCATTTTAAAAATAAATTTCATTTTGTTAGCTTTCCAACGCTTCAAACGGGACTCAAATCGGATGTCCAGAACTCAAGTTATGAATTTTTGAATTTCACAAAAAATTCAGCAATTTCTTGCGTTTTACTTACGGAATTTCCACTCAAAAACTCATTTTTCTTCAACTTAAACATATTCCAAACAACTCTTAACATATCTCCTCACTCCCAAACTTTTTATAACTCGAGAGACACATTCTTTCGTCGAAATTCAGTTTTCGAAACACCCAGACAACAATCCTCTTTGCGAACTTGCAACTGAACCACATCTGAGAAGCAAAGCTTCTCCCCCACTTCGCCCAAACTAATTCCTGCAACAACCAGAAAGCAACAAGTACCGACAGTGTTGTACACACTTGTCGCATACAAAAGGATAAACAATAATTAGACGACTCTGGCCGGACGGACCGACCTGCTCTGATACCACTAATGTAACACCCCAAATCTACCCGGTAATTATAATAAAAATCAGAGTATAAATTGCAAACAACATTCATTTGAGGTATCACATATTCGTCATCTCAAAAACATTTACGGCTTACTTGCCTTCATGTAGATACATAGCACAAGAATTTAAAACGATAATCAAATCATTACAAAAAAATCACTTTGTTTAAATTCAATAATTAACTCGCAGCGGAATCAAGAAACTTCATAAATATTCAATTCAAGTCGTAGCATCATTGCACGGTAACTTTAAGTTACAATTTAAAACATAGTTCACTTAAAAAATTCAGCAAACAAAATAATAAATAAAACAATCTCTTTATCCCCCCGAGTGCTACGTATCAGAGCAAGACACCAACTCAAATAACAGCAACTAAAGACTTCATAAAATCACTTCAAACTTCCACCGCTATCTTGAGTACCTGTCAATTTCCCATGGTAGGGAAACATCATTCAGAAAGGGTGAGATATCTACCAATATAAACAAACGCATGATAAACAATATATTAGAATTAAATCATACAAAATTATCACGTTACGGCTTTCAGACAACAGTTATAATAACAATTAACCTGAACAGTTATAATAACAAAAATCAACAACAACAACGTATTAATAGTTATAACAACTATTTCTCATCTTCCAGACAATACCTGCCACAACGCGTCATTAGTATAACAACTTATAATTACAACTTCACATTATCACAATTCAACAACTCAAGTCACATCACGTCACAATTAAATCACACTCATGCCACATATAATGAGACTCTAACAAATGCACATGCATGTGGTACCCAGGGCTTCAGCCCCCATCGCCAATTGCCAGTTAAACAGAGGCATCAAGGCATAAGCCTTCGTCGCTAATTTGCCAATCCAGGCCGTCGCCAAAAATGCATATGTATATGAATGCAACAAACACACACAACAAACAACATCATAGTCACAAGGCATAAGCCTATATCGTCGCTATACTAATAAATAGAGGTATACATCGTCACTGAAACATCCTTCAAATTCGCATAAAACAACAACAATTATCACCACAACAACAACTAATTTCATCGAATCAACACGACAGAATCACAACAAATAATCAGGAATAATTTCCTACAAATTTAACCCCCACATATCATTCATCATGAGTCCTGTTACAGAGTTAGAACCCCACCCCTTACCTTGTATTCGGAGTCCGTTCTACAATTCTACCGATCGAAGCCATCTAGCCTTAGCTCCCAACTATTGACTCTTTTAATCAGAATCAAAAGCTGAAAATTTTCCCAAATATGCAGCTACAGTGTGATGATGATATTTCACAACTCAGACCTTATTTTGAAGATCCCAACGGTCAAAAGTTAGATATAGGTGTTGCAAACCTACCCACAAAATTTGGCGACGATCCAACGGTTAACGAATCGGGGATCTTCGATTTAGTGAGACTGCTGCAAGAAAAACGGGAATGAATTTCTCTCCTATTTTCTCTCTTCTCTACAACTTCCCATGACCAATTCCCCAAGACTTTTTCTCTTCTAATTAGCCTAATCCTTATCTTAACCTAATTTCATTAAATCTATTGGGCCTAACATTCACACCCCACGTTTTACTACCACTATCACTTAATTAGGTCCATATAATAAATCTAGTATTTCTTCAATACTATTTCTACAACTTAATCAATTAATTAATCGACTAATTAATCATAAAAACCCATGTCAACAATTCTCAACACTCCACAAATTCAATAATTAAATTCGAAATAATTTGAATGTATATAATTAAATAATTAACTAAATACCGGGTGTTACAATGGAAGGTATTAAACCAGAAGAAACACTGTAATACGGTGAACTGACTTTAAAGAAAATGTCGCGGTAAGCAAGAGTCGCCATCGACTTTTATTTTATCCAATTTAAAGAAAGGCTAAAAGAACAGAAAAAACCTTTAAAAGAAATTTTGAGTTCGGGGGGTAATTTATACAAAGGGAAGGTGTAAGGAACCCTTTGCATCCATGGTTTTCCATGGGCTCTTAATTGCTTAGCTCACTTTGAAATGTTAGAAAATGTTTGCAGTGAATAAAGAAAAAGATTTGAATAAGGACTTTAGCTTGTAAATAAGCGTAGCCTCTTTGAAGATTTTGATAAAGGGTAAGAAAAAGATTTAAACTAGAGCAAGCAATTAGGAGGTAATTACCATTAAAGTTAAAAAAGGTTCTTTTATCCTTTCAGAGCTATCCATACCATAAGAGGGTAGGAAGTCCTTTTATTGGAGATTGAAGGGTCATCGAGATATCGTTTGCCATAAAACTGTCCCTACCATGTAGAGGTAGGTAGTCTTTAGGGAATGATATAATAGTCATTTTTAGGCAACCAAAGAGGACGCCTCAGCAATCGAAAGGAACTATCATATCACATTGTAGGCAGCCTCGAGGGACGAGATCATATAACCGAAGGCAGCATCGAAGGGACTTATGATCTTTAGTGATGAGAATGAACTGAGGGCAACATATGCTGAGGCATCCTCGTAATCGAGGGACTTGACTATTCTGTAATAAACAAGGCAGCAAATAACAAGGCAACACGCAACAAGCAACAAGAGGGGTTACCTTTAAAGGTGTGTGGGTGCACAATCATGTGATTCAATTCAGATAATTATCTTGTAATTAATTATTCTAAATTCAATTCGAGGTTTTCACACCCTAAATTACTAACCACACAGTTATAATATAACAGTTTAAGTGCCTTCAAGGCCAAACAATACAAACCAGAAGCAGTTACAAAATATATTAACCATGGGGAGGGGGAAATGACAGTGATAAAGAAAAATGGGTTAGCCACAAGTAATAATATTGAGTTAGAAAGAACAATGAGAATAAGTTTAGGGTTACCACAAGGTTTGAGCTTTAATCGGTTGGTTAACCCTGAAAATTAACGAAAGAAAAATAATAAGGGTTAGTGTATTACAGATTCATTGACTATTGATGCAAACCCTATTTTAATCAAAAATAAAAAAATCAAATGATGTTTAAACAAGAAATTAGAAACTTAGCTTTTGATCTGGAGTGGCGCGTGGCTGAAGGATCCTGGGGTAGCCCTGAAATTTTGCACAAAGAAGAGAAATGTTAGTGTATTAACTGATCTACAACCCTGGGTTACCGGGATAAATCAGGGTTAAAAACCATTAAATAAATTAAAAATAATACCAAAAGGTCGAAAGTTCGATTTAATATTTCAATTAAATAATTAGGGGATTAAATCCTAATTATTTAATCGATTAAAAGCATTTGTAAAAAAGGGAATTGAGTTTAAAATAAGAAAAAATAATTATCAATAGAATTATAGAAAATCGAACTTTCGATAAAAAAGAAATAAATAAAATAAACAATAATTAAAAACATAAATTTTAGTGAATAAATAAAAGGGTTTTAAAAATAATATTAATAGACAAAAGAAAATAAAAAAATAAAAAGATTATGTAATTAAAAATAGAAAAAAAAAAATTAGCTGGATCATGTGTGATGCGCCCCTGAAGGTTCATGGTGGGCCTGTGTGACCTGGATCGTGACATCTGAGATTGATGGAATCCTGAGGCTCTGATCTGAAGCTGCATGGTGAGCTTCCATGGACATTGCGTACCGGATCAAGAAACTGGTGCTTCATAAAAATAATGAGAGGGAGCGAGGATTCAAATTCACGCCCTCAGGCTTCCCCCTCTCGCTCCTTTGCCAACTCAACCAGATGCGTTATTTGTAAAACAAACGCTTTCATATTGTAATAAGTAAACAATGGATCTTAAATGAAAACCTGCGCGCAAGATTCAAAATAGCCCAATAGCCTGATGACACCTCGTCATCTTCTTCGTTGAAACCTAGATTGCTATCTTTTATAGCGCTTTTCACAGGATAGCTATGGAAAACGCATCTATTACAACTGCCATTTACCAAAACCTCATACAAGCACAGATAATTAAAAGTAAAACCATGTTTGCATTCGCCTCATCATCACGAACACGCTTGTACCAGAATCAAACCCTAATTCGAACTAATTTACGAATCCCTTATTTTAAGAACACAAACCCTAACATGGCCGTATGCCCTAAATGTCCATGAAAACGCAATTAAAGTTCCAGAATTGTTCACCACATCATGACAAACAAGAATATACATTCAAAAAATATTTATGATGCATGAAATTATGAAATCGAGATTGAAAAAGAATGCTCAAACCGTGAGGTACTGCGTGCGATTCTAGAAGTGTTGCTTGATGAGAATGGTCTGGTTAGCTTCAGAATTATCCAGGGAGTGTATTGGAATCAATGAAACACCTTGAATTGGCCTGCAATTCAGAATTTGAGTTTGAGATTTTCTTGAACTTTGGAGCTCGGGCTAGGGTTCTTGGATGCTGCAAAACCTTGTGCCTTGGGTTTGAAACGACTGTGTTCTTATAGGTGGTTGATTTAAGGTTAAGAAACTGAATCAAATCTCTATCAACCAAGAGATTGGAATTTGGTTTTAATGAAATATTGAAAGTTTCTAAACTTGGCTCAAATCTTACTCATCTCTTTCCAATCTCTCATGCCACGAAAATTGTTTCATATATTTGATATTTGGATGTTTAAAACTGATTGGAAACAAAAATCAAATCAAATCTCTAATATTTTCTTCAATTATTTGATAAAATCTTCTTTTTTAATGAATAAAAAATTCAATAAAAATAGGATAAAAATCAAATGGGCGTGAGAGTGGATTTGGAGGCTCTTAGTGACTTGGGGATCAAGTTTGAATAAAAAAAGATTGGGCCTCTTTGCAAAAAAAATCATTTTGGCCCATCTTTACTTCATATTTTTCATCCAAATTTGTCCAACTTTGACAAGGCATATCTCTCTCAATTTTAAAGATATGGAAGAGTTTTAGGACTTTTTGAAAACCTTAAGATGTCCTCTACAAGCCACTTTGGAAGATTTTTTCCATTTGAGGATTTTATCTTGATGATATTGGCTTTGACAAAAAAATGCTTTTGGTTGACTTTCAAAAGGACCTATAATGTTTTGATCCATATCTCTCAAATGAAGCATTTTTAGACTTGGCATGTGAGAGACAAAGTTGTAGAGAATTCAACTTCCTTCAAATTGAGCTTTGGATGGAAAATTTCTGATGTTCCATGTGAAATTTATGGCTGGTCAAAGTTCTGTTGACTTTTAGTCCAAAAGCCCTAATTTAGAAACTTTGGATTTTGTTGATTTCTGAACTTTTCTTGATGAATCATGATCATTCCTTGATCAAATGATGAATGATACTTCAAAATGAGGATGTTGACAAAAAATCAGGGATTTTGACAGTACTTTGACCATAGTTGACTTTTAGGTCAAAATAGTCGACTGTTGACTTTCTAAGCAATTGACTGGGCAATCCTTGGAGTTGGAGCTTGTACTTTGCCATAGAGATAGTTTGAAACATCATAAGCCATATGAAATAAATTGGATACTTTGATTCATTGATTTTCTTTAGAGAATTCAAAACTCTAGTTACTTGAGCCATTGTTTAGGAGGATGTGTCTTTGAGCCTTGAACTCTGGTATGAGCTTGAAAGGAGAAATGAGATGGGCAAATTTTGGGGTATGACAAACACCAATCAACGATGATTTCTCTTATGAACGCTTAATAGCACAATTAGAATCTGAAAGCGACACATTGGAACAACCTAAAGCGCAAACTGAAGCCGTTAAGACACTAAGCACAGGAACCACACTGCCATGGTATGCTGATTTTTTCAATTACCTAGCGGCGAGAGTGCTTCTGCTTGACATGACCTATCAACAAAAGAAGAAGTTATTCCATGACCTTAAACAACATTATTGGGATGAACCCTTGCTATTCAAGAGAGGCGCTGATGGGATATTCCACCGATGTGTTCCGGAAGAAGAGATAGAGAGTATAATACATCATTGCCATGATGCCCCCTATGGTGGGCATGCAAGCACATCAAAGACGTGCGCTAAGATTCTACAAGCCGGTCTCTTTTGGCTCAATATATGGAAGGATGTCCACATCGCTGTTAGAAATTGCGACCGCTGTTAGCGCACTCGAAACATATCTAGGCGAGATGAGATGCCACAAAAGGGCATTTTAGAAGTGGAAATCTTTGATGTGCGGGGAATAGATTTTATGGGACCTTTTCCATCTTCCTTTGGAAATAACTACAAACTTGTCGCAGTCGATTACGTGTCTAAATGGATAGAAGTTGTTGCCTCACCCACAAACGATGCACAAGTAGTGATTAAGCTGTTCAAAAATATAATTTTTCCAAGATTCGGTGTACCAAGACTAGTTATTAGCGATGGAGGATCCCACTTCATATATAGTATTTTTGAAAAACTCTTAGTAAAATATGGAGTTCGACACCGTGTAGCAACACCTTACCACCCACAAATGAGTGGACAAGTTGAAGTCTCGAATAGACAAATTAAGCAAATTCTTGAAAGGACTGTTGCCACATTTAGGAAGGATTGGTCAACTAAGTTACACGAAGCATTGTGGGCGTATAAAACCGCCTACAAGACACCTATAGGAACCACGCCTTTCAAATTAGTGTACGGTAAATCATGCCATTTACCGGTAGAACTAGAGCACAAAGCCTTCTGGGCCATAAAAACCCTAAACTTAAGCTACACTGCCGCAGGCAAACGGAGGCTATTAGATATTAACGAGTTGGAGGAAATTAGATTGGATGCTTACGACAATTCTAGGATTTACAAAGAAAGAACAAAGAAGTGGCACGATAAACGCATCTCTAGGAATGAATTCAATGAAGGAGATGTGGTGCTATTGTTCAATTCTCGACTTAAGCTCTTTCCAGGGAAACTTTGTTCAAGATGGTCTGGTCCATTCGAAGTTACCAAAGTATTTCCGAGTGGCGTTGTCGAAATTAAAGGAAAATCGAGCGATAGCTTCATTGTAAACGGGCAACGATTAAAACATTATCATACTGTTGAAAACAAAGACTACACTGATAGTCTTAAGCTCGTAGAGTTAATCGTCGAGTCGAAGAACTAACCGTCGATTCGTCGAGCTTGCGACGTTAAACAAAGCGCTTTCGTGGGAGACAACCCACCTTTTAACTTTAATTTTCTTTTAAATTATTTTAATTTTAATGCTTTATTAGAATTTATTTTCTTTTCTTTCTACATTTTATTTTCAAAATACTAACTCCATTTGTTTTAAATGATACTAACTTAAAACTTATTCTGATTTTAAAAACTTCCAGGGTACTAACCTCTTTTCTGACTTTAGAGATGCATTTCACTGATGATATGGTAGTTAATTTTGGGAGTGAGGATCAGCAGAGACGATATGAGATTCTGGAACAGCGTGAGATGGGTCTCACCGCTTTTTCGCATGATGCCACTCTGACCGTTCTAGGTATCCGAGAAAGTGTGCACTTTATGCTTCATCAAATTGGATGGGAGGATCTCCTTACCACCCGTAAACCCACTTTCCGCAACCTGACTTTAGATTTTCTGAGTTCCCTCTGATATGAGCCTAGACTTGGATTAGGATTCAACAGAGGAAGAGTTTTATTCAGGTTATTTGGATTCACCTACCATTTCACCACCCGTCAGCTGGCCGAGTTACTAGGATTTCCTAAAGGCATGGATGCTTTAATGGAAGTCGATGATGAGTACTTCTCTGATAACATAGTTGACTACTTTTGGAGTACCATATCTTGTAGAAACCAGAATGATCTACGATTCTCTTCAGAAATCCACAATCCCGCCTGTCGCTACCGCGAAAAATGGACCAGAGTCGCCACTAATATATTTATCCCATCGAGGGAAAGGAATACCAGGGAACCTAACTCGAATAAGAACAATGTCTTTCGACCAAAGAATAGGGTACGGGAGTCGGTTACGCAAGGGGAAGGTGCTAACACCCCTCACGCCCATCGTACTCGATGGTATCCACCTATGTTTGTTTCTATCTAAAGGGTGTCTAATGTCTAAAACCTAAATGCGAATGAATGAAAAAGAAACACGGGGAAAAGAAGGAATTATTTACAAGTGTGCTCGCTTAGGCCCCGCGACCCAATGCTTACGTATCCCTTACAAGGAATCAGAGCTACCGTAGTTCGGCTCAATAGTTTCCATTTATTTTGTGTTTTTTAGTTGAATAGAGGTTAAGGTCACAATCAACGATGCTCGACCTTTGGAGACTTATACGCCTAATTCTGGAAAGGACTTAACATGTTCTTAGCAGCAGAATGAACTTTGGTTTGTGTCTTTTATTGTAATTCCATGATGACAAAACCCACTACAAGGCTTCGCATCACTTCCTTACTTTGTTTTAAGTCTGAGCCTTTATTAAGCATTTTGAATGTTTTTTTTTGGTTGGATGTTTTTTAAGGGAATTTTATTTGTGACTTAGATCATACCAAAAAGAGTTTTTTTTTTGAATATTTAGAGAATGCACATCGAGGTCTACACCACAATCGTTTCTTTAAATAGCGGTTATGAAATACACCGAGGCCTACACCTCAATCATTTCTCTTCCGCTGAGTAGAAAAGAAATACACCGGGGCCTACGCTCCAATCATTTCTTTCCTACTATGAAAAATAGTAGCGGTATGATCCTTATCGGTATTTATTAAGTTTTTTAATGTTGAAAAAGAAAAAGAAATGAGAAAGGGGAACTAACCTATTTTCTACTCTAATAGTCATTCTAATTCCTATTTAAGATCTAAACTAAAATCTAAGGGAAAGTTCAACTAAGAAGAGAGTTGTTTAAGTTGACTAAAGTCAACTTTAACAACTAGGGGTATTTTAGACATTTCTCAAAATATGAAAATATTCACAAAAAGAAAGAATTAAAATCTAAACTAACCATGAAAATATTCACAAGCAATTCGTATTTTTCATTCATTTCAAAGCTATTTTCAAAAATTATAACTAAAAAAAACTATTTATTTATTCATGATTAACCAATCAAAATTCAAAGAAATCCACAATTAAAATTCTAATTAAAACAATTATTCCTAAAAATTCTAATTGGTAAGAAAATTTTTTTGTCATTTTTGTTCAAGCAAGATTCAAATATCAAGCAAAAGAATATAAAAAAAGGAACTATTTTTATTTTTTTTTTCTTTAGCCAGCAGGGGGGTGAATCAGTAATAACCAAATGAACTGAATCCTGTATAATGCGCGCCTGGGCCCAAGATCGGGGGGTGTGGAAAAGCACTATGACTAGGCCTAAGCGCTTAAACACGAGACTACATTAGTAAAAGGGTGGTGAATAAGCAGAACGAAAACAGGCCTCAACATCAATACCAATTCGTGGCCCAATCCCATTATTGTTCATTTTTATTCCAATTTTATTTTCTGTTTCAATTATTCAGATAACGCCCATCTATTATGTAACATTATGGCATAACGTGATATAAATTGGACGACTTTCATTTAAGTGGAATAAAAAAAAATGAAGTTGAACCAATCACAGTGCTACATGCCATCAACTATTCATTCACAAAAGGACAAAACGCCACACAATAGGAGTATAGACCAATCATACGTCACCACGCCATCAAAACGGAAAGAGAAAGAGGAACTAAAACCAGGTGTCGGAGACGACCTCCGGTCACCTTCTCCGGCGCAAACCCTACCGGAACCTACACAAAATTTCCAGAAATTTACGTGACCAGTACTATTCAACTCGGAATTCATCATTGAGTTCGGATCTGCACTTCGTTTTCATCAATACTACCTCTATCATCTTAGCCGGGGCCAAATCATAAACCCTAATTAAAAAGGTTTTCACCAAAATGCAATCTAAACTCATCCTCACATCCATACGCATCTATAGAACTCTAATGTACGGTCTATACATCTAAACAACACACATTTCACACTAACAGAATCAAATGCAAGAATCATGGAATTTTGAACAAGAAAACAAGATCATATATTCACAGATGCATTCATCCTATTTGTTATCACTATGATGCTAAGAGAGACATGAAGACTTACCTGTTGATGAACTTTGAGCAGAAGAACAAGGAACTCTCGCAATTTGAATCTAAACTCAGATGCGTGCCAATGATTGGAGAAGCTTCGATTCTGAGAGATGAACTCAAGTCTAATGCTTAGCTTGAAATCTTGAACTTGACGAAGCTTTGAGAAAAAACCAGTGATAGTGGAGAATCTTGTAGAAATCAATTCAAGATGATGATGATAGTAGATGGAAGATGAAGATGATGATGGAAGTTGAAGGTTGAGCTGAAAGAATGGTGGTTAGAGGTAGTTGTGGTGGCCAGAGAAGTTTGTTGGAGTTTGTTAGGGTGGCCGAAATCAGTTGCTATGGTGGTTAGAGATGGTTGAAATGAGACAATGAGGGAGAGGGAGAAGAGAGTGATGAGAGAGTGAGAGAAGAATGAAGCTGGAGAGAAAAGAGAACGAGAATGTGAGTGTGTAAAAAAGGTTTGTGAAGGATGGTGGACTTATATAGGATGAGGAGAATGGCTCATGGTGTGCACTTTTTGGAGTGGGACTTGTAGTGTAGCTTTCTTTCATGCTTAGTGAACAAGTCTTGAGCATTTAGTAACCTCTCCATGTGCTTTCATAATTCAGAATCGTGCATGGCTGATCAGTGCATTTTGATGCACGTTCTTTTATGTTTGTACTTAGACATTTCTTTGGTTTGCTTTGCTTATTTTTATATTTTATAATGTTTTTCTAATTTAGTTTATTTTTGGTTTAATTTCATTTTCGCACTTTATTTTCAGCATTAACAGTCTGCACTAAAACAGTCATAACTGGAGTTCCGGGAATCCGATTGAGGCGTTCTAATAATCGCCGGAAAGCTAAGAGAAAGAGCTACAATTCTTATTTTGTAGTCGAAGTCAGAATCGGATTGTAGAAAGGCCAGAAAATTCGTTGAAGTTGCAGCACTAGTTTTAGTTAAGTTTCGGGTCAATTAGTTTTGGGCCTGGGTCGTATGTTTGACCCAATTGGATTGTAAAACGGGTTGTGCTATTTCCCCTTAGGGTAGCAGCCGCGGTACTGTAGCATCTTCATCACCATTCACGAAATAATTTTGAGTTTTTGTACGATTTTGCAATGGAGAACTAATCCAAAGGGGCAATCTACCGAATTCGAATTCCACAAAACTTTGAGGTTATTATTACTTTCAATTTAATTTAGTTCCTTTCCAATTTGTTCTATGATTTCGTTTGCTTAATTCGTTATTATAGAATGTATTGGATTTAATTCGATTGATGAATGTTCCTTACTTTAATCGCGTTTAAACTTAGCTTCTTCGTTTCTTCGCGCTATTGATAACCGTTTGCTTAATTCGGTGAACCGTTTGCTTAATTCGGTGATTAGGATCATAATTCGTGTAATACTGTCGACGCTTGTTTTGTTTTGTTTTCGGTTCTTTTTTTTAATAAAAGAATGCATCTTTTAAAAGTTTTCGGCTATAGACTGATTTGAGTCGGGTTTGCGGAGACTTGGGAAAAATTCACAAGATCGGTATCGTTTTAACACCGTAAGTCTCCTTCATATGCAAATTGATTTGAATTTTTTATTATGTTTTAGCCTTAAATTCTCATTCTCTGACAGCTCTTGAGTAGTTTATTTCAGCAGCCGGCACCATCTCTCACACACTTTACGCAGGGAAGCCGATGAATATAAGTGAATGTTCCAAAAAGAAAAAAAAGAAAAAAAAAAGAAAAAGGTAATGCGCCTTCTAAGTTTGGTGACGCGTCCAAGAGTGCAAAATTTGGAAGGAAACATTCCCCCTGCCAGGACGCATCCCCAGACGCGTGTCATGTGAACCAGACGCGTTCCCACACGCGTTTGCACGTGATTTTTGGGCCTGTTTTGCTGAAAATCCCAGAATGACAGTTATAAAAGAAGGAGAATGCGTTTGGACAAGGGTTCGACGAATTTGGGAGCGAAAATACACTGTAGAAGGCTGGAGAACTCAGATTTTATGCAAGGATTGAAGAATTCTATGAGCTTTTGCCATTGAAGATTGGATTTCCTTCATTTATCTATAATGTCTACAATTTACACTATGGTTTTTGTTATTTTTATGAGTAGCTAAAACCCCCATTGCTAGGGGGGTGATCTTGATTCTGAATGTGATAACTTTATTTCTTTGATACAATAACAATTTGGTTTTCATACTATTGGTTTGTTTTACATCTGTTCTTTATGTCTTAACCGTCGGAAAAACGGATAATGAATTTGTATGAATAAATTTAGCTGGACAGCAATTGTTCATTGACATGAGTAAGAACATAGGATAATAATTATCACCTAGGACTAGGGATATTTTATCTTAACCGGAAATTCTTGGTATTGGAATGCTTGATCATAATTATAATTATCTATGGACATAGTAATTAGGTTGTGACGTCAAAGATCTTTTCACTAAGGCCTTAGGATTAGATATTCTTGAGAACCGGTAACCAATTGTGAAATTATGTTATTGTATTGAGAAGGATAGTTGTTACAGGAAGAATCATTCACCGACCCCTAGCAACCTACTCATCTCTGTTCATCGTTTTAATATTCTGCTTATTTACATTATTTGCAAAACCAATCAAAACAACCTTTTGAACTTTTGTTTAATTGAAATACTGATAAAACTCTATATCGTCAAGCAGTCCTTGAGATTCGATACTTGGGATTTTCCCATTACTACTACATAGGCAAAATAGTACACTTGCTATTTTACCGATCAAGTTTTTGGCGCCGCTTAGGCTGAATAACCAGTAATTTCCCTAGCAAAGTCTCCAGAATCATTTTATCACTTGGCTGATAATTGATCATGTCTTCAAAACCGCTATCACAAGGCTGGTAGTTGGTAACCTTTTTGTTCTGGTTATATTATTTAACATGTCTATCACCAAGCTGATAGTCGGTAATATTAACCGAACCTTTGAAACTCTTTTTACCTTGTCAAGTCTATCACCATGCTGATAGTCGGTAACACAGTTTCATACTTTTCACCTTCGCATTATTAAACAAGTCTATCCCTGTGTTGATAGTCGATAATGTCGATAGGTAAGCTTTTCTTACAAAGCTATCATTCCCCGGTGAAGCATACACTTGCTTTCCCGAAAAACGGATTTCTCTTCCTAAAATGGCTTGAGGCATCCTTCCCAATCTCTTTTCCCCAGTGGAGTCAGTTCTTGATATTCCCTCGGTAAAGATATCCTTGCATCATTCGCAATTTTGGTATCTTAGGTCCAAAATTTGCGTCTTCTGATATTTAAGTCTCTTCCACCCTATCAAAACGAAGATTTCCAATCTTCATATCTCAGGTTGAAGAAACTTAAATAGGGGCATCTGTCATACCCCAATTTTTGACCTAAGATACCACCTCATATCATCTGCATATGCATCATTTGTATCTCTAACAAATTGCATAGCTTGTGTTTGCTACTTGTGCTCAGCAGGGTTTAAATCAAGAAATCACTCATCAGTACAAGAAACAATCAATTAGGGTTTTGTTCTCCCTTCATTTCAAAAGAACTATCTTCATCAACAGTCAACATTTGGTCCTCAAAGTTTCATTTCAACAAGTTCAAAAGCTCTGAATCAATCAGACTAGGGTTTTGACTGAAGATAGTATACTTCTGACTTTTGCTCAAGATTTGACCTAATGAATTGGGGCATGACATCAAGACCCCAAGTACATCATTTTGGCCTAATCTATTGACTCAAGACATCTCCTACACAAAGACTGATCAACAGTGAAATTTCAAATCATCAGATTAGGGTTTTTGAACTATCAGGGACTAAAATCAGGGATCACATTTGGGAAACCCTAAAAATCCCCAGGAAGTCAATCAAAGGTTTCAATCATCTTCAAATAATCCCTATGAAAACATCCAATGGAAATTACATCTCAATTCAAGATCCACAGTCATCAATTTCATCAGGTCGACAATCAGGGTTTTTAACCTAATTCACCTGAACAACTGACTTTTTAATCAGGACATGGTGCCACAACTCAAACCATGATTCAAGGTCCTACAATACCTCAATATGATCCATTCATACCATTCATTTGGTGAGGATAGCCTGGTTCATTTGAAATCTCCAGAAACGCGATTCGTCTGAAAAAGTCAACTGTACAAGATCACCATTGACTTTTGGGGAATTTTGGTCAACCATGACTTTTGAAGTTTTGAATCATCAATATATGATATATGAAGTCATTTGATCAAGAAAAATCAAGAAAATCAATCAAGAATCAAAAAGTCAAAAGTTTGACTTTCCATACTTAGAAAAATTCTAAGTGTTTTTCAATGGTTTTTTCCAAACTTTGGAAGGGAGTTTCTCAAAATTTCACCTACAAACTGAAAAAAACTTCCAACATGAAAGCTGTATATTTTGATCCAATGAACAACTTTGACACATATAATTTTTTTCCATAAGATCAACCATTTAAGAGATATGGAGCTTCAAAGTTGGTATCTTTTGAAAATTTCACTTAAAATCTCATTTTCTTCAAAGTTCATGGATCTTTTTCACTCATTTCCTTAAAGGTCTTGAAGAAACTTTCAACTAGGGATTTGAAGTACATAACATGAGCTTTCCAAAATGTCCATGAGCATGAAAAAATATGGAGCATAGCTATGGCTTTGAATTATGCATTTAGTGATCATTTTCACTTGAAATTTCAAGTCATTTTGCCAAAGATTTGAATCATATGGTCCATAATCCAAATAATGATGCATAGAAACAATAATTGAAAGATATTTTCTGATTTGAAGATCAGAATGGAAGGAGATAAGAAGCTTGGTAGTTTAACCATGGTTTAGTCACTTTAACCATTTTGCATTAAATGTAAAGATTCCATTTTATCTCCAAATGCCAAATCACCATTCCTTGATCAACTTGCAAAGCTCTGAGTTCAGAATCCTTGGCCTATAAATAGAGGTCCAAACTCCATTCAAAATCACACCAAAACCTCACAAATCATAGGTTTTCTCTTTCTTTCTTGAATTGCAAGTTTCTTAAGTTTCAAAGAGGTAGAATTACCAACCTCTAAACCATTGGAGTTCTGGCCAAAATGGTGGTTCCAACAACTCATAAACATCATATGGGATGTGTTTGATCCACTCATACACCCCAAAAACACCTAAACCTCAAAATCACTACCTCACTTCCCAAATATGCATAACACTAGCCTTATCATGCCAAAATCCATTCTAGCTCATCTCTGTCCAAACTAACACTTCCAACACCTCATATATATCACATATGAACTGTTCAAACACTCACATATGATCTGTAAAATCATAATTTTCAAATTCGATCCTCACTCCAAGGCTCTGCAGATCGGGTTCTATAGCTTTGCACAGGTGAATTCAAATTGATCCAAGCATCCAGGCACCTTCCATAATCATCATTGAAGCTATCCAGATCATCACAAAGCATCTGTAACACCTCCAGATCAAAATTCAATTATCAGTTTGGCCGTTTTTGAGGTAAGTGCTCATGAACTTCAAACTCATACATACACGCATCATAAATGAAATATTGATATATCATCTTGTTTCTGCACCTATGAGGATCATTAACCCTCAATCAATTGCATCATATCATGATCATACACGATTTCACAATGATTTGTCATATTAGGGTTCTTCGTGTTCATCAGAGAATTAATGATTTTAGAGTGAAAATAAATGAAATTAAATGGTACCATCATGTTCCTTGTTGAAATTCGAGTGAGTTAGACTATCCACTTGATCAAAACAATCCAGTTTCAAGAATTTTCAAAATCAAATGGGGATGGTGTTCTTGGCGCCATTTTCTGTTCAGAGATTTCAAATATTAGTTTTCAAATATAATTAAATGGAAGTGTGTATGTTACAAGCTGCGCGCGCAGCTCAGTTGGTTGTTGTTTTGAGTAGTGAACCTCAGGGCGTGAGTTCAAACCCTGGCAGGACCAAAACCATTTTTTTACAACTATTTTTCTCCATTTTTTTGCAACTTCATTCAATTAATTGACCAATCAAATTAACTCAGTTTTTATTCATTTTTTACACACTTCTTATTTTATATATGTATTTTATGAATACAAAAAAAAAATCACCAAAAAATATTTATTTAATACATTTTTAAATAAGTTTAAAATGACATGTTTTTAAGTGTTTTTAAAATACTTTAAATATTGTTTTTCATTTGATTTTTCAAACCTAATCACTTGTAAATATTTTTGTGATCAAACCCTAATCACTTAGGTCTTAATTAAACATAAGATTTGTTTTTGTATTAATTAAGTTGATTTCTTTCAAATTCAAAACCGTTTTAAAACAAGCGATCACGATTCTTTTCAAAACGATAAACCATTTCTTTTTGTTTTTTCTTTTCAAAAGAAACTATTGATTGAATCTTTTTGGATTGATCAATTGATTTTCAAAACGAAGTGGGGCCTCTCGAATATTAGAGAGTGTAAGTCCCATTTCTTTTCTTTTTATACAGTTTTTTTTAAACAGAAAACTTCTTTAAAACAAAAACTTTCAAACAGTTTTTCAAACGACGAAACCTTGCAATCAACCATGTTTTGTAAATAAAACATGGGCCTCCACATAGGTATAAGTCCCATTCCTGTACATGAAATTAGGTATTTCATTGTACACACACCTTTTTTGTACATACCTCGATTAATTTGGTTTTTTTAACTTTGAATAACAAATCAAAAATGAAGGTTTTCTTTAAATCTTCCCAAAAATACCATGGGCCTCCATGTAGGTATAAGTCCCAAGCCCTTTTGTAAATACCTGTTTACATAGCTTTGAATAAACTCAATGGGCCTCTCCCCGAGTATAAGTCCCGAGCCCCCGTGTTTACAAACGGATCATGCTTACAGGTATATTTCCTTCATAAACTCCATTGTATACACACACCTTGTCATATATATGTGCTTGTTCATACTTGTTCATATTTGTTCATGTACTTGTTCATATTTGCTCGTACTTGTTCATGTTTGTGATTGTGTTATATACTTGTTCAACTTAGTACAACACTAGGTTCCCCATAGCCTCCTATTGGGCTTCGTGCAAAGAATCTCCACTAGTTTAGGTTAGGACATAGAGTATGGTTTCCCGGTGAAATCGCTCTAAGAGCTCAAACCAACTATACCATGCCTCCCCTTGGGCTTTGTACAAACGAGTGTCCCTCCCATAGCCTCCTCTTGGGCTTACAATGCAAGGACCCTCGATAGTCCCTCCCATAGCCTCCTCTTGGGCTTACAATGCAAGGACCCTCGGATAGCCTCCTCTTGGGCTTCGTACAAGGACCCACGGGCTTCTTATAAGCATCCCCAATATCCAAATCAAATACCCTAGGAGATTAGACATTTATCATCTCTATGATAGGAGTATCTCATCTATATCATCACAAACAATCAATCAATCAATCAATCAATCAACTCAACTTTTTTTTGCCACAAGGCTGGCTAATCAATCAAACATTTTTCCACCATACTGGCTGATTAATCAAAGTTTTTGTCACAAGGCTGACTTCATTGAAACTTTTGCCACAAGGCTGGCTGATTAATCAAAACTTTTTGTCACAAGGCTGACTTCATTGAAAGTTTTTGCCACAAGGCTGGCTAAAAAGCATCTTTATCATTCTAAGCACCATAAGTGGCATGGCCCAAGGCTTATAATGAAAAGATTTTCAAAAACAAACAGATGTATGTGATGATATAGATTAGATACATCGAACATTTAGATGACATTTGTCTCTTATCCTTTGCTTCCACTAGCATAAGTGGGAACTACGATTGCTCTGACTTTCTCAACATCCCTTTGAGAATACGTAGGCACAAGGTCGTATCCTTGGCGAGCAAAACTTCTCCCTCAAACCACTCAAACCTTAGCACCCGTAGACCTCGAGCTACAGATGCTCTGATTCCCTCTAGGGGATATGTATGCAGAGGATCGCGATGATCTTTGCGAGCATAATCAAACAAACACCTTAGTCTCCCACCTATTTCACAACAGAACCTCCACCATAGCATAGAATGAAAAACAACAAAGAAGCCTATAGAGTACTATAGATACGTTGGGTGCTAATACCTTCCCTTCGTATAACCAACCCTCTTACCCAAGATCTCCCCCACTTTTAAGGTTATTGCAGCTTTTTTCCTTTTCCTACTTTGGAAATAATAAAAAGTTTGGTCGAAATAAAGAAAAATCATTTTTTATGAGCACTCGAGCCCAAAGAAGGCATCAGGTGTCTCATCCTGAAAAAAGGATACGATTTTTCGCCCGCGACAGAAAAATGGCGACTTCACTGGGGACCATCTTTTTATTGTTTCCAAAGAAAGGGTTATTTCTAATTGTTGTTTTTCATTTTAATTCTTGTTACATGTGTGGTTCTATGGTTCTGTTACACCTGTGGTTCTGTTACAAGTGATACATTATGGACAAATCCTAACCCGGATTAAGAACACATAAGAATTAGGTGGAGGGTATAGTCATGTATGGCATACAAGGAGTCAGTCCTTAAAAAGCTGGCATGAGAATCCTTCCGCTCAGTGGAGGTTCCTTGTTGGTAGTATATGTTTAGCAAGTTCAGTTGCGAAGACATTATTGCTTTCATTGAACTGTAGAAGCTGAGTTGGCTGTAGAACCCATAACCCATCCTAGCCTTATTAGGTTGTGGTGCAGAAACTATTCAGGTGAAGACTTGGATTAGTTGTCATGCGGAGAACCACACTCAGACGAGTTTTTCTTGAGAATATTGCTAGCTCACAAGTTCAGTTGTGCAAGCCGGTAATATCCGAAAGAAAAATGTAGACTCTGACGTATCAGTAGAACATGTTGCGCAGGTGATTAAACCCTAGTACTATCCCATGTTTGGTTCTCTGACCTCATGCTCGTGACGCTGGACCTTTGAACCTATGTGTACTATGTTTGAATTACCATGTTTGTAGTACCATGTTTGCATTACCATGTTTGCCTTACCATGTTTGTATATGTGGCATTCATACATCCATGCATTCATACATTCAAAAAAAAAAATCCATCTTTTTCCATAAAAAACATGATTTTTCCAAAATTTTTTAGAGAATTTTCTTTGCAAACATTATAGGATTAAGTTATGGAGTGGGTAAAAAGGCATACCAAGAAGTACGATTTCAAAATGCCTAATGTGGAAAAACTGAGAGAGTTAGCATCTTCTGTACAAGATCCTTCCAATTTTAGGAAAAGCCATGGAAAACTTTTGCCTATCTTGAACACTCATGTTGATGAAGGGCTTCTCAAAACCCTGGTTCAGTTTTATGATCCCGTCTATCGGTGTTTCACCTTTCCAGACTACCAGTTGGTACCAACCTTGGAAGAATATGCCAATCTTTTGGGTATTCCTGTGTCTGACAAAATACCTTTCAATGGTTTGGAAGCCATTCCTAAGTCACCAGTCATTGCAGCAAGTATTCACTTGAAGAAATCTGAAGTAGAGAGCAATTGGACTACCAAAGGAAACCTTCCGGGTTTAACTTCACAGTTTCTAATAAAGAAAGCCTTTGATTTCATCGAAACTGGTAGCATGATAGCTTTCGAAGCTATACTAGCCTTGCTCATTTATGGGTTGGTTCTGTTTCCCAACGTCAACGACTTTATTGATATCAACGCCATAAAGATCTTTCTGATTGGAAATCCTGTTCCGACTTTGCTTGGTGACATGTATTTCTCTATCCATCATAGGAATCGCCAGGGCGGTGGAATTATTGTATGTTGTGCACCTCTTTTGTTCAAATGGATTGTTTCACACTTACCTAAGTCTCCTATTTTCACGGAAAACCGAGAAAGTTTGCGTTGGCCTCGAAGACTTATGTCCCTTACTAGTAATGATATTCATTGGTATACCTTGGCTCGCTGTGGTACAGAAACCATTGATAGTTGTGGAGAGTTCGCCAACGTACCCCTCATTGGTACACAAGGAGGAATTAACTACAATCCGGTCCTAGCCCGACGACAACTCAGGTATGCAAATTCAGCTAAACCCATTGGTCTTGCAGTGGAATGCTACTTTTACCGAGAAGGGGAAGATCCTCAAAGGTTGAAGACAAGAATGGTAAGATCTTGGAACGACGTCCGAAGAAAAGAAAAAGGTGGGGTAAGAAACTGCATTGCTACGGACGCCTATACCTGTTGGGTGAAGAAAAGAGCAAGGGAGTTTCAAATGCCTTATGATTATGAAAAACCCATGTTCCCTGTGGTATCTCAACTACCCAACATTCCCATTGACACTACGGAAGAATACCAAGAGATTTTAGCCAAGATGAGGTTAGAAAAAGACGCTTGGGAAGAAAAGTTTCGTAAGACTGATGTGGAAAACAGAAAGTTGAAGAAAAGAGTGAAAGATCACGAAGAAACTCTGTATTATCAAGATGGATGGCTCATGAGTAAAGATGAGAAGATCCGCCGGAAAGATGCTGCAATCAGAAGATACATCAAAGAAAGCAAGAAAAATCTTGAGGGTTCAACAAGCAACGCTCCAACTCCTGATGACTGGAAGAATGTTATTGACAAGCTGAGGATCGAAAAGGCCGAGTTGAAAGCTTACTATGGGAAAGAAATCATGAAGCTCAAGCTGCACAATGCATTTGGTTCTTCATCTGATGAGGATGCTTAGGATTGTTTAGTTTTTTTTTATCATTTGCTTCTGTAAGGAGCTACGCTCCAATGTTGTAACATTTTCTCATTATTTCAATAAAAGAATAGTTTGTGTTCAAATGTTTGCAAAAGAATAATCTTTAAAATATTTGGAAAAAAATCAAAAATTTGCATACATCATTCTGCATATCGAGTCTGTTGTCTAGAGTCTTATCTTTTGGGTTTTCCTCCATTAGATCGTCAAGCTGTCGCGTCTCAAAGTTTCTCGACCGCGCTCGCAATCAGATCACAGATACAATACTCGTTCAAGCAGAAGAAGAATAATGGAACACTCTGAACAAGAGAATGTTGAGCTCCGTGGTACAGTAGCCACCCTTCAGGAAAAATTGAAAAGTCTCACTACTCTGGTTGATTCCTTAATGGCCGCACAAAATCAGCAGCCACCACCCAATAGTCAAGCAACAGTGACATCTGAGGTCACTACTCCAGTTTCTATAGTTGCATTCAGCATTCCATCTTTCTCCATGCCAGAAGGTTGGGGCACGCCTTTCAGCTTCGGTACAGGTTTCCACCATAATGTTTCTGGGGTTCAAACATCCACAACTGAAGCGCCTGCTGCACAAAGTTCACAGTTCACTCCAAATCAGGGGGTAACTTTTTCCCAAATCACTATGGCACTCTCTCAACCCACTATGACGGTTGCTGCTCCTATGGTTCACACTGTTCCTTACGGAGACAATGAGGTTTATCATGATCAGGGTGATAGCACAAATCAGCGAAGCCTTGTGGGAGATCTCCAAGAACAATTCAACAAGATTCAGCTGAAAGTCAAAGCTATTCGGGGAAAAGACTTGTTTGGAAAGAATGCCCAGGAGCTATGTTTGGTTCCCAGTGTACAAATACCTGCTAAATTCAAGGTCCCAGACTTTGAGAAGTACAAAGGTAGTTCTTGTCCACAAAGTCATCTTGTGATGTATGCCAGGAAGATGTCTACTTATGCAGATAATCATCAGTTGCTCATCCATTACTTTCAAGACAGTTTGACTGGTGCCACACTGAAGTGGTACACAGGATTAGATAGCACTAACATTCGAACTTTCAACGACCTAGGCGAGGCCTTTGTCCGACAATACAAATACAACTCGGATATGGCTCCAGACAGAGATCAACTTCGATCCATGGCTCAGAAAGACCATGAAGCTTTCAAAGAATATGCCCAACGATGGAGAGAAACTGCTGCTCAGATTAATCCACCGTTAAAAGAGAAAGAGATGACAAAGATCTTCTTGAATACTCTGGGTCCATTTTACTATGAACGCATGATTGCTAGTGCTCCAAGTGATTTCACCGAAATGGTAAACATGGGGATGCGTCTAGAAGAAGGAGTCCGAACCGGACGTCTGACTAAAGAAGGTGGATCTTCAAGCGGAACCAAAAAGTTTGGAAGTGGTTTCCCAAAGAAAAAAGAACAAAGTGTTGACATGGTATCCCAAGGAAAGCCAAGAGGAAATGTCAATCGTCAACGACAGGTTGCTGCTATCACACCAGTCGTTAATACAACACCAAATCTGGGATTTACCCCGCAGTTTCAACAACAACAGCCTCGACAACAGGCTCAGCAGTTTAACAACAATCAGAATCGTGTGCAAAGAGCTCCACAGTTTGATCCAATTCCAATGACCTACACAGAGTTGTATCCTGCTTTGATTGAAAGAGGTCTTGTTCAAACTAAAGTACCACCACCAGTACCTGAGAAACTCCCATGGTGGTACAAAGCTGAGGTCTCATGCCCTTATCATCAAGGAGCACCTGGCCATGATCTCGAGCATTGCATAGCTTTGAAATATGAAGTCCAGAGGTTGGTTAGATCTAATCTTCTCTCTTTCAGAAATTTGAATCCTAATGTGCAAGCAAATCCGTTGCCCAATCATGGAGGGCAAGTTGTAAACATGGTGTATGGATGTCCTGGCCAATACCGAGTCTATAATATCAATTTCTCAAGAGCAGATTTGGTACAAATGCACGCTACTCTCTGTCAAGGGCAGAATTTTCGCCAGCATCACTACGGTTCTTGTAGCATATGTTGTGTAGATTCTCATGGATGTTCAATTGTAAGAAGAGATCTTCAAGTCTTGCTAGATAATGGTACTATTCAGATCTACAGAAATAGGAATGAAGATGAAGTTAACATGATAGGATGTTATCCGCATGAGCTTTTAGTCTCAGATATCAACTCGGAAATGCCTAAAGTTAACATCATCGTTCCTCATTTCAACATGCCTGAGCGCATAGAAGTTACCTACAACAAGCCAAAGGTTCCTATTGCTCCTTTGATCATTTGTCTACCTGGACCTGTTCCTTATGACTCTGACAAGGCATTTCCATACAACTACAATGCAACAATGATAAAGAATGGACAAGAAGTTCCTTTACCTACTCTTTCATCTGTCGTGAATATCGCCGATATGAGTCGAGTAACAAGAAGTGGACGTGTGTATACTCCACTACCTCCAAAGCAACCCGTTGTTCTTGCAACCGGGCAAAATCCTGTCAATACACCAATGGGGAATCCTGTGGAAACTCCTGTCAGTAATACGAACACTGATGTTGGTCAATCCAGTGGAGCCAATGTTAATCCTGACTTTGATGAAATTTTGAAGCTTATCAAAAGAAGTGAATACAAGATTGTGGATCAGCTTATGCAGACTCCTTCAAAAATCTCAATACTTTCATTGCTGTTGAATTCAGAAGCCCACAGGGAAGCCCTGATGAGAGTTTTGGATCAAGCTTTTGTAGATCATGATGTGACTGTTGACCACTTTGATGGGATAATAGCCAACATAACAGCTTGCAACAATTTAAGCTTCTGTGATGAAGAACTCCCAGAGGAGGGCAGAAATCACAATCTTGCTCTGCACATTTCTATGAACTGCCAGTCAGACTCTTTGTCTAATGTATTGGTAGACACTGGATCTTCCTTGAATGTAATGCCGAAGACAACTCTTGCTCGCTTGTCTTACCAAGGAATGCCTATGAAGTTCAGTGGTGTAGTAGTCAAAGCATTTGATGGATCGTGGAAATCTGTTATCGGCGAAGTCAATCTTCCCATGACAATTGGTCCACATACATTTCAAATCACCTTCCAGGTCATGGACATTCAAGCTGCTTATAGCTGTCTGTTGGGACGACCATGGATCCATGAAGCAGGGGCAGTAACTTCTACGCTCCATCAGAAGTTAAAATTTGTAACAAATGGAAAATTGGTAACAATAAGTGGGGAGCAAGCCTTGATGGTGAGCCATTTATCCAATTTCTCTTTCATAAGTGCTGATAATGAGGAAGGAACGCAGTTCCAAGGTCTCTCTTTAGAAGACGAATCTTCCAAAAAGAAAGCATCAATCTCTTCATACAAAGAGGCAGTGAAAGTAGTGAAAGATGGAACTACCACTGGCTGGGGGCAAGTTGTGATCCCTACCAAGAATGAAACCAGAGCAGGACTCGGATGTCCACTGATGTTTTCAAACTGCACCAAGAAGGATGAAACCCTTCGTCCGATCAAAGAAACATTCATTAGTGGAGGGTTCCTTAACCCGATTCCTCAAGAGGTAAATGTCCTTATCGAAGAATGTATTGAAGAAGATCTGCCCGATCCTGAAGAAGAATGGAAATGTTATCTCAGTGACTCAGGATATATATCTCAGGAAGAACCATATGCACCGTTCTATCCTCCTTCAGAGAAATCTAGTGCCAACGAAACTGCGCATGTTCCTGCAGAAATCTGGGACACCTTGGGACAACCAAGTGGCAAATATGATTATATGGTGAAATATACTGCACCTGAAAGTTCAAAGATTGCGATTGAGGATATCCAACCAACTGGGTGGGGAGATTCCTTTGAATATAATAGTCAACCAGAAGAGGTTTATCAGCCCTCTCAATTTTCTCAGCTGCCTGAAACTACTGAAGATTTCAACTTCAACGCATCTACCAAGATTGGTAACCCTGAAGATGGTTATTATCACATAAATGCCATTTTTGAAGATGAAGGGGAAGATGGCCCCGCAGTTGACTTGGAAAGCGTCTCTGACAATGAGTCTCTTCATCCTGAAGATTGGGAGTTACACCCTGAAAATTCTGAAGATTGTGATTCATCTTATGCTCTTCAAGAAATAGAAGAAGACCGTTTCAACTCTACAAAGAACAAGATTGACAAACCAGGACCTTCAAATCCTGCTCGACCAGCGGTCAGTGTCATTACTGAAGACAATTCTGAGGAGAATTTTCCTGAATACATAATACACAGAGGAGTTCGTTGCTACTGGAAAGCTATCGACGTTCCGAATGTTGTTCACCGCTCAAAGTAATCACCTCGCTGTTATTTTGACCTCCTGCCTTGCCTAAAGCAGAGAGATGTTTTATAGGGCTATGCTTTTAAATGTCCTGCCCAAATAACTTTGTGTATAGGGCTTTGTTTTAAAAGTTTCCCTCTTTGTCCCGCCCAAGACAAATGAGTTTGTGTTTAGGGCTTTGTTTCAAAAATGAATCATAAATAAAGTGTCATTTTGAATTCCCTACACTATGTGTTTTATTTTTCGCTTTTTTCTGGAAATGGTAATCCTAAAAAACAAAAAAAAAAAAACTTTTCCAAAAAAATCTGCATACACTCTTGCATTCATAAATTTTCTGAAATAAATATAAATCATATGTGCAGATTTACTATTGATAAACCCATTGAATGCAATAACCCTATGCCCTCTCCCAACTTTGAGTTTCCTGTGTTCGAATCCGAAGAAGAGGAAGAAGAGGAGATTCCGGACGAGATCTCTCGATTACTTAAGCACGAGGAAAGAGCCATTCTGCCTCACAAAGAGCCTTTAGAAAAGATCAACTTGGGTTCTGAAGAAGACAAAAAAGAAGTGACCATTGGATCACTGCTTGATACTGATATCAAGAGTAAATTGATAGACCTTCTCAAAGAATATGTTGACGTGTTTTCCTGGTCCTACCTGTCGCTACCGCGAAAAATGGAATCAGAGTCGCCACCAATATATTCATCCCATCGCGGGAAAGGAATATCAGAAACCTAACTCGAAACAAGAACAAGGTCTTTCGACCAGAGAACAGGGTACGGGAGTCGGTTACGCAAGGGGAAGGTGTTAGCACCCCTCACGCCCATCGTACTCGATGGTATCCACCTATGTTTGTTTCTATCTAAAGGGTGTATCTATGTCTAAAACCTAAATGCGAATGAATGCAAAAAGAAATACGGGAAAAAGAAGGAATTATTTACAAGTGTGTTCGCTTAGGCCCCGCGACCCAATGCCTACGTATCCTTTTCAGGAATCAGAACGACCGTAGTTCGGCTCCATAGTTTCCATTTGTTTTGTGTTTTTTAGTTGAACAGAGGTTAAGGTCACAATCCACGATGCTCGACCTTTGGAGACTTATACGCCTAGTTCTGGAAAGGACTTAACTTGTTCTTAAGCGCCTAACAAGGCAAAAGAGTGAACTTGGGTTTGTGTTTTTTATGTAACTACATGATGAACAAAACCCAATACAAGGTTTCGCACCACTTCGTCACTTTGTTTTAATTCGAGCCTTTATTAAGTGTTTTAAATGTTTTTGGTTGGGTATTTTTTAAGGGGAATTTATTTGCGATTAGAATCACATAAAATGTATAATGATCAAGAAGCAGATTAGGGAATGAATCCCACTCACTTCTATCCCATTATATAATGTTCAAGAAACAGATTAGGGAATGAATCCCACTCATTTCTATCCCATTAATTAATGTTTGAGAAACAGATTAGGGAATGAATCCCACTCATTTCTCTCCCATTAAATAGTGACCGAGAAACAGATTAGGGAATGAATCCCACTCATTTCTATGCCACTAAGTGATTGAGAAACAGATTAGGGAATGAATCCCACTCATTTCTCTATCACTTTCTTAATGTGATTCACCTCTTTATTTATTAGTGTTTTAAAGTTGAAAAGAAAAAGAATGAACAAAAGGGAACTAACCTATTCTCTAATCTAAGTTATTCTAATCTAAGTCTAATGGCCCTAAGGTCAAGGATAACTATCCTAACCTATCTCAATTCCTCTTAACAAAGAAGGAAGAGTCTAAGGGAACATGGCAAAAGAATGGAGTTACAACTCCAACAAGATGAGAAGAGAGCCCTAGGGCAGTAGCAAACCAAGGAAATAAGTGTCCTAAATCAAACACAAAAGCCATATGGCACTACACAAAAATATTCACAAAGAGTTACCAAAGTATCGCATAAATCGTCACTTAACAACTAGCGAACAAACTTCCATTAATCGAAACAAAAAGCAAATGAAAACATGAACAAAGCTTAAAGTCAGTAGCTATTAGTTCATTTATAGGTCCAAGGCCTTATACCAATCTAGGTTAGTCAACTAGCTTGAAGCAACACAAAGTTCTAACACAAACTAGACAAAACTAGGTCAAAACTAGTTAGTAAGTTCAAATGGTGAATGGAGTTTAGAAAAATGAAATCAAATGATGGAAGTCAGTAGCTAATAACCTCTAATAGATTTCTAAACAATCATGGAATCAAGTCACAAAGTCTCATACAAAATTATAGGTCATCTGGACAAGTTTTGATACAATCGTTAGCCAAAAGCAAGTTATTTACATGCGAGAAAGAAAAAATCAAGTAAAATAAGAAAATATGACTTAAAAAATTCAACTCCAGGTCCTAGGACCTCTAAACATCCCTAATTATATGTACAAAAAGAAACTAAGTCAATTGCATAAATGCAAAGCAAATTATAGGTCAAATTCACATGGTTATCCGCTTAGGAATGCACATAAATCGGGTATAGAGAACCTAGTGAAAACCTAACCAAAACATAGAATTAAACTTTTATCTTTTTCACACAATATGGTATATGAGTCTACTGACATCACACAAAAAATGGCAATTAAATTCTACTCCTAAGGTATTAAACAAAATTAATTTGCAAAACCGATCAAACTTAAAAACACAATGAACATGTTGAAAGAAAGGATTTATTAAAAATAGGAAAACAATTTCTAAAAACCTAGCAAAAATATCAAAAATTTCTACACACATTATTCTATTTAAAACATATTTTTATTTATTTTTCATTTCGCCTAAAACTGCTTTATGAGTTAAAAGTTATGAGAGAACTAAATTTGAAATAAAAGAGAATTTAAAGCAAGCAGGGGTGCATCAACAATTTGCAATGAGATGTGTTTTTACTGAAGGCGCAATGGGCCCCGTACTGGGAGGTGCCGCTAACATTTTCGCTGGCCCAAGAGAATCTCTATGATCCACTAACAAACCATTCAGATTTTTATGATCGATTTCCATTAATCACACTTATTTCCCAGTTAATCTCCGTTTAACCAACAGATTTCAATCAATGCTAATATCTAATATCAATTAATTCTAGTTAAAAACAAACATGAAAAAATTGAAAGGGGATTAGGTTAAATGTATTGTGACCTTTGGGCTTATCTGAATGAATCTTCTTCTTCGACGTGAACTTCGACGGCCGCGCTTCCTTCTCCGGCAACAAACCTCCATCATCTCCAATCAAAAGCCGCCGCGAACCAAGAGAAGGACTCCGACCTTTCTCCCTCATCGTCTCTCATCTGGACTCTCTCTCTCTCGATCTTCCTCGTTTTGATGTTGCGATTGGCGAAGTTGTTGATCGCAGATGCGGATGAGCGAAGTAATTTTTTTCTCGGAAATTTCCGCGAGCAGTGGTGCGAAGTAGTTGCGTTGCCGAGGAAAATCTCCGATCATAACTCAGTGAATATTGCGTCGAAGATGAATTTGCAGGGCTTTGTGTTCTGAATCATTGTTTTGGTGATGATGATACAGGATCGGTGCTAGTTCTTGAAGATTCTCGAAGCTCGTAGTTGCGAATTCTTGGAGGTTGAAGAGTGATGATGAAGCTTATGGTGAAGATGAAGATGATGCGTTAAGGATTGTTGTCGATAATGAGAAATTCAAGTAAGCGCACCTTTTGATATTTTGATCTTGTTTTCTAATTCACACTTATTCTTCTTCTCCTTCTTGAATCCTCGACGCGTTTCCTTTTTTATTGATTTCGTTTCTCTGAAGCTGATGAAGATAGTGATCATTGGAGGTCACTGAATCGTGCGACGACTGATGAATGTTACGGATCGAAACGTGATTGAGGAGGTGGAGAATTGATTGAAGGATTGACGAAGATGGATGAAGGTTGAGATTATGAGCAAGTGGTTCAATGTTTCTGTTGAAGCGTTGGTGATGATTGAAAAAGGTTGAAGAGCTTTGGTGGTGAAGAGAGAAGAAAGTGATGAATTTGTGAAGAAGATGATGAAGACTGAATGAAGCAGAGATGAGGATTTTGTTATCAGGTTGAATCAAGAGAGAGGGAATTGAAGAGTGTGTGAATCTGTGTTAAAGATTTTCTGGTTTTTTTTTTAATCGATGATGAAGAAGAGAGAAAGATGAAGGTGAGTTTGTTACAGGTTCTCAACTGATTTTTCTGTTATCTCTTTTTTGCTGCCGATTTCTGTTATTTCTGTTATATTCCCCCTTTCATTCTGATGTGTTTTTCTCCTTTTGTTGTGAAGCTTCCTTTGTGAACCAGTTTCTTCTTGCTGCAGGTTCGATTTTGTTCCCGGTTTTTTCTAGTGTATTTGAGATGCAGGATTGGATTGTATGGAAGCTGATCTTTTGTAATGCCCTTTTTTGTGATAAATTGTATTTTATTTTTTTTAGATGAATGTAATAGAAATATGAAATATATCTGATCATTGAGTGGACTTTTTCTTCGTATGAATATGATCTTGTAACTTGTGATTTGCTTCCTTAAGAAATCCAAATACACTTCCTTTCCAACTTTGCAAAACTCAAACAACTTTGATCAAATTTGAACTTTCAATGAATACCTCAATCTACACAAAACCTTATCCTCCAATCTTGCATGCACCAAATCTAGCCATCATGAACAAACATAAGCTTTGGAATAATTTGAACTCGTGGCGTCACATAATCACCAACTAATCCAAATCTTCAATTTGACGAACATTTGTCTTTAATTCTCGAATCACAGGTGATTTATACTTCAAGCAATCAAACAATTCGAGAGAACAATGATGCCTTGATTGTAATGAATTTTCAAGTCATATATCTCATCTTGACAAAAATATACTTCCTTAACAAATGACTTTAACATGATGCCCTTCGGAATCCTTTGATGATGAAGATAAAGACCTAACCTCATACCTCACTACTTGGAGAACCAGAAATACTACCTCTTATTAGTTGTGCACGCGTCAATCTCATTATGTAACCTTAAACTTCTGAAATCCTTAATCTCATGTTTGATTTATCGAGTAATGATGCATGAATGTGTTAGATGGCCTAATGGAAGGTATGTAGATGAAATGCGAAGCTTAAGCCAGTTAGAAATAGAATGTGGGCAAATTTTGGGGTGCAACAGCTGCCCCTATTCAATCTTCTTGAACCTGAATGCATGAACGACACAAGTTCTGGACATGAGAGGTGTAAGTGGATTGAATACCCAAAAGTACCATCAAAATTTGCATTCTGTGGTAAAGCAAAGGTGTTGAATAGTATCAAAAGTGGACCAGACAAGTTGCTAACCTTAGTTAGACTTTGAAAAGATTGCTATCCTTAGATAGACTTGAAAAGGAGAGTGCTAACCGTAGTTAGACTTGAAGAAGAGGCGACACCACCGTAGCGTGACTCCGCAAGGAAGAACCATCCTTAGACGACTCAACCAAATTGCTAACCTTAGTTAGACTTTGAAAAGAAGACACAACCGTAGCGTGACTCCACAAGGAGGAACCATCCTTAGACGACTCAACCAAATTGCTAACCTTAGTTAGACTTTGAAAAGAAGACACAACCGTAGCGTGACTCCACAAGGAAGAACCATCCTTGGACGACTCAACCAAATTGCTAACCTTAGTTAGACTTTGAAAAGAAGACACAACCGTAGCGTGACTCCACAAGGAAGAACCATCCTTAGACGACTCAACCAAATTGCTAACCTTAGTTAGACTTTGAAAAGAAGACACAACCGTAGCGTGACTCCACAAGGAAGAACCATCCTTAGACGACTCAACCAAATTGCTAACCTTAGTTAGACTTTGAAAAGAGGGTGCTAACCGTAGCTAGACTTTACAAAAAGGAGGTGCTAACCTTAGTTAGACTTTAGAAAAGGGATGTGTTAACCTTAGTTAGACTTTATTGAACACGGCAAGTGGAAAACTGACCAATGAAACATGATCTTAATGAGGACTAACTTTGTATCCAATCCACCTTGGAGGAGGAGGACAAGACTTCTTCTGGGAATATATTATCTTGTGTCTTTAGAGCACATACAAACTTGGCTTATGCATTGATGCATGTTTGAATTTTCTTTACGTAATGCTCCATATTCATGGAAATGCTACGCTTTTTGTTGATGCAATGCGAATGCAATGATTACTATATGTAGAGATAACGAGGGCCCTTTAGAGAATATTCCACTGGCTTGTCGATTGAACTTCGTCTCTGACCTCGGGAGAGGTAAACACCAGGGAGAATCCCCTTTGTGTTAAGAACTCTGTGGGGATGCCAATAGACATTGGACTTTAACTTGCAAGATACACTTCTTTGTTGAATTGAAGAATACTTCTGACTTCTCACCATGTGCCATGACTTGGAGAATTTTTAGCTTGAGGAGATTCCCTCAATTTACCATATTGGAGATGAGAACTCTGATGAGGAACCATCGTTGAGAGGATTGGAACAACTCCGAGGAGAAATAAACTCCTATACTTGGGGAAAGAATGAATTCCCAGGAGAAATAAACTCCTATGCTCGGGGAGAGACTTTTCTAGGAGAAATAAACTCCTATGCTTGAGGAATGGAACTAACTCTCGGGGAAAGGCATTTGCCTCGAGAAGATCCTTACACCCCCATTACTTGAGAAAATTATGCCCCAGCATATTCATACCTTTGAACTATTCTTTCTCTTGATCCACGGATCCTTGAAGAGATCTGTCGAATCTCGACGTAATTGCCCCATATTGAGTGAGCTTGAGGGATTCCTTGACGTCACTACTTCGGATTGATTGAAATCGAGGGAGAGATTCCTCGACTTGATTAACCCTGATTGATCGAATTTGAGATGTCAAACCTTGATTTGATTGCCCCAGATAGGTTGAACTCACGAGAGAGATTCCTCGTCGTGATTGCCCCTGATTATGTACATCTTATCAGAATCCTTGAGTTTACTTCCCTTAAGTCAACCAAACTATGGAAACAACTTTATCACGCTTAATGGAGTTTTCAAACTCTTCTCCACAGGGTACTTAATCAAAATGCATATACTCAAAAGAGTATTCAGACTTCTCCCCTCAGGATGATCAATCAAAGAAGGTGTCAACCGATTATGCTCAATGGAGTCTTTAGGCAACATGCCCCTTGATATATTAGTCTCTGGAATGATTTCTTTTTACTCTGAGGAGTTCTCAAGTCTCTTTTACTTTGACATGATCAAGCTCTTCGTGGATTCTCATCATGGAAACTTCCTTGATGTTTAAGCAAATGTTTTGTATGCAAAAGAATGTTAATTCTAAGAATGATAATTCTAATGCAAAGCCTATGCTAGTCTTGAAGTTTAAAAACTTTTTATGCAATGAGGTGGCCACCTCTTGTGAATGAAATGCAAAGCGGGCATACAATACCAACATGGATATGTGTTACGCTTCATTGGGAGTCAGTTAAACGCTATCTCATCGGAATGCGCTTTCGAAATAAACCCTACTTCAATTAGGACTTTTGAGGGTTGTAACTTGGCCAGGTTCACGGTTTTCAGAAACAAAGGATTTTTAAAGCTCAAAATTATTTGGTGCCCACCCCCTTCGTGATGTTCTCCACTCCTAAGTTCAATTAACTCAACACGAGTGCTCATTCCTCACAAGGAATTTTGAAATGGTTGAGGAATCAATGAGGTTTTTCAGACACGGCGGTCGCTCACCTTTTATTCTTCTGATTCATTATCACACGACTTTGTTCTTTCTTTATTTTCACCATCATTTTTATTTTTATTGCTATATTCTTTTCTTTCATCACTTTTTTCCATTTTTTTTCATTTTCTTTTTCTCTTTTTTTTTTTTTGAACAAGTCGTGTGACCTCGCATTGTCTTTGATTCATTGGAAGTGATTGCGACTGCCTCATTCTTTGATTAATGAAGGATTACCATTGTGGTACCGTCATCTTTTGTCCTCTTGGTAGGTGAAGGATAACCATCACAGTTCTTACTTTCCTCAACCTTTTGAAAGATAACCATTATTGTATCCTTAGATGCATATTATTTGTGAGTTTTGAACACTTGATCAAGTTAAATGAACACTACCCTGCCCCAGGGTTAAAATTAAAGGTTTTTTTTTTCTGAATAGAAAAGAAACTCCTACTTCAAGGCTCAAAGGGGTTGACGAGGGTCTATCTCCCTTATATCTCCGGTGTTTGGGGATTGAAACAATGCCTGTACATCATCAGCAGGATTTTATTCAAAAACACACAATTAGGGATTTTGCATTTTTTTTATTGTCATCATTCTCCCTCCGCTCTTTGCCTAAGCAAGTGATTAGTAAAGTTGGTATCGTAATTCCAAAAACATTTTTATGAGTGAAAACGAATGGATTACTTCAAGACAAACATAAACAATGTATTATGATTTTCATTCGAAAATTAACAAGTTTTTACATGCTAGCAATGCTTAAACAAACAATGGAATGTTACCAATGAGAATGCAATAAAGATCTTAAATGGACGCCCTTGTTGAGGAGACTTGACTCCGTATGGACTTATTGCTCTTGAATGCTTTTTGCAGTTTTGATACCCCATTGAGACTTCAACTTGTGCATAGGACCTCTAGGAGTGGATTGTGGTTATTCCGAAATCAACGAGGACTTGAATTCTGCCTTTGAATGTCCTACCACCTTCAGTTGAATGGCTAGGTGCCCCAGCATGGTAATCACTTAGCATTATCATATGTTCCTTCCACACACTTCAGATTACTTCCCAGAAGTATATTCCAACAAAGGCGTACAAGAGTGGTGCATTTTTGCCTTACTGTAGGGATTCGAGCAATGCCAATGATGCAATACTCAAGATAAGAATACGTCTTACTTATCCCTCGGTCGGGAGCCCCAAATATAGATGCTAGAACAGTAGCCACCGTCATGACTGAAAGAATATTGCATTATCATCGAACTCAAGAGAACTATCTGTGGTGAGGAAGACCCAAAACACCAACTGAAATGCCAACAATCAGGGATATAACTGAGCACAAGGTATTGAAATTGCATCGGTTCATTTCTCGTATTCTTTCTTTCTTTATTGACGACCAAAGGCCACTGAGAAGAAAATTCCGGGAAGAGATGACACATGATATGAAGCAAAAGCTTGAGAATGAGAAATGCCTCTACAAAACACTCTTGATTATCACATGGTAACATATTCTGACGAAGTCATAAGAATTTGTAGTGCTTTAAGGGATTCGAGCAATGCAAATGGTGCAGTGCTCAAGACCAGAATACGTCTTGCTTATCCCTCGGTCGGGAGCCCCAAGCAATTTCCACATATATGTACAAGAGATGATTACCACTTTGGCTTGCATGTCCAGACTATCTAGAGAGAGAATAAATGACCTTTGCATCTCTTGACATTAAACACTAGGCACAATCCAACAATGTCTAAATCAACGGAGTCACAATCTTTTATGGCTTTCAAAATTTTCTCCAAGAGGTGGAACCTTTTTTCAATTTCAATACTCGGAAACTTGAAGACTTCAATGATGTGAATGCTCCTTACCAAGAACAGGAATCTCAACATTATTTCAGACCTTCTGCTTCATAGGACCTTCTTTTGAGGTGAGATTAACATTGCATTTGGCCTTTGAAGAACTTGTCTCAACCCTTCTTGTCAAAGAGAAAAGGCTCGAATAACCTCCATACACTGGTTCATGTCAGCCCCCATTTCTGTTCTCATATTAGTCAGAAACCTCACGGAGTCATTCCAATACCAACTTTCGAGCACATAGCGGTGAGAAGTCATATTTTGTTGTTGAAGTCAGAATTTGAATGGAAAGGGCCCTCATAGGCTTCTGAGAGAAATATGAAATGCATGATAGTATGAATGCATGTTTCATTTCTAAGGGATCCTAAAGTCTTTTCATCAACTTTTGTTTCTCTTTTATTCTCTCCTTTTTTTTTGCATATAGTATCTTTTCTTTTTTCTTTTCCATCTTTTCTGTTTTTCTACTTTTTTCGCTTCCTCTTTTTTTGGAAATAGACTTTAGAATCCCCCACAAATGAAGTTGATAGAGTGATAATGTTATGCAATGCAAAACATGGGATCAAGGTCCATATAACCTTAGTAACCACTATACAATCCTCTGAATAACTGATATAGGTCAGATGTCATGAGATCAAAGGTCCGACACCTTTTTGAATACCAGGAGAACCAATAGTCACCAACGGTACCTGTCATGTATATCCCACCCCACTCACAGGTGAATCTAGGTCAAGGTAGATCCAAAGGTCTCCAGCGTTAACAACTCTCCTGAAACACCATCATTGTTGCAAATACATGCCAACAACGGTATCCCATTCGAGTCTCGGCTGGTCGTGGGTCTCATGATCGCAATCAACAGAACCTGACATTCTGTTGGCGTCATGACTATCCACTCTATCCTAGGTATCCTATGTGTCAACTTTGGCCTGGGTATTGGGCCTTTTACCTCATATAACATCCCACCCAACCTGCAAAACAAAGCAGAAAAATATGTGGTCCCCACGGGGACCCATAATATAGTCCAGATGCATGATATGCAAGCGGAAAATAAACATGATGTGCAAGCATATATACAACATGTAAACATATAAGCAAACAAACAAAGAAACACCCAATAAACAAACAAACAAAGGCTAGGATGGACTCGCTAAGAACGGACCAGCACAGGTCTAGCAACGTCCCCAGCAGAGTCGCCAGCTGTCGCTACCGCGAAAAATGGAATCAGAGTCGCCACCAATATATTCATCCCATCGTGGGAAAGGAATATTAGAAACCTAACTCGAAACAAGAACAAGGTCTTTCGACCAGAGAACAGGGTACGGGAGTCGGTTACGCAAGGGGAAGGTGTTAGCACCCCTCACGCCCATCGTACTCGATGGTATCCACCTATGTTTGTTTCTATCTAAAGGGTGTATCTATGTCTAAAACCTAAATGCGAATGAATGCAAAAAGAAATACGGGAAAAAGAAGGAATTATTTACAAGTGTGTTCGCTTAGGCCCCGCGACCCAATGCCTACGTATCCTTTTCAGGAATCAGAATGACCGTAGTTCGGCTCCATAGTTTCCATTTGTTTTGTGTTTTTTAGTTGAACAGAGGTTAAGGTCACAATCCACGATGCTCGACCTTTGGAGACTTATACGCCTAGTTCTGGAAAGGACTTAACTTGTTCTTAAGCGCCTAACAAGGCAAAAGAGTGAACTTGGGTTTGTGTTTTTTATGTAACTACATGATGAACAAAACCCAATACAAGGTTTCGCACCACTTCGTCACTTTGTTTTAATTCGAGCCTTTATTAAGTGTTTTAAATGTTTTTGGTTGGGTATTTTTTAAGGGGAATTTATTTGCGATTAGAATCACATAAAATGTATAATGATCAAGAAGCAGATTAGGGAATGAATCCCACTCACTTCTATCCCATTATATAATGTTCAAGAAACAGATTAGGGAATGAATCCCACTCATTTCTATCCCATTAATTAATGTTTGAGAAACAGATTAGGGAATGAATCCCACTCATTTCTCTCCCATTAAATAGTGACCGAGAAACAGATTAGGGAATGAATCCCACTCATTTCTATGCCACTAAGTGATTGAGAAACAGATTAGGGAATGAATCCCACTCATTTCTCTATCACTTTCTTAATGTGATTCGCCTCTTTATTTATTAGTGTTTTAAAGTTGAAAAGAAAAAGAATGAACAAAAGGGAACTAACCTATTCTCTAATCTAAGTTATTCTAATCTAAGTCTAATGGCCCTAAGGTCAAGGATAACTATCCTAACCTATCTCAATTCCTCTTAACAAAGAAGGAAGAGTCTAAGGGAACATGGCAAAAGAATGGAGTTACAACTCCAACAAGATGAGAAGAGAGCCCTAGGGCAGTAGCAAACCAAGGAAATAAGTGTCCTAAATCAAACACAAAAGCCATATGGCACTACACAAAAATATTCACAAAGAGTTACCAAAGTATCGCATAAATCGTCACTTAACAACTAGCGAACAAACTTCCATTAATCGAAACAAAAAGCAAATGAAAACATGAACAAAGCTTAAAGTCAGTAGCTATTAGTTCATTTATAGGTCCAAGGCCTTATACCAATCTAGGTTAGTCAACTAGCTTGAAGCAACACAAAGTTCTAACACAAACTAGACAAAACTAGGTCAAAACTAGTTAGTAAGTTCAAATGGTGAATGAAGTTTAGAAAAATGAAATCAAATGATGGAAGTCAGTAGCTAATAACCTCTAATAGATGTCTAAACAATCATGGAATCAAGTCACAAAGTCTCATACAAAATTATAGGTCATCTGGACAAGTTTTGATACAATCGTTAGCCAAAAGCAAGTTATTTACATGCGAGAAAGAAAAAATCAAGTAAAATAAGAAAATATGACTTAAAAAATTCAACTCCAGGTCCTAGGACCTCTAAACATCCCTAATTATATGTACAAAAAGAAACTAAGTCAATTGCATAAATGCAAAGCAAATTATAGGTCAAATTCACATGGTTATCCGCTTAGGAACGCACATAAATCGGGTATAGAGAACCTAGTGAAAACCTAACCAAAACATAGAATTAAACTTTTATCTTTTTCACACAATATGGTATATGAGTCTACTGACATCACACAAAAAATGGCAATTAAATTCTACTCCTAAGGTATTAAACAAAATTAATTTGCAAAACCGATCAAACTTAAAAACACAATGAACATGTTGAAAGAAAGGATTTATTAAAAATAGGAAAACAATTTCTAAAAACCTAACAAAAATATCAAAAATTTCTACACACATTATTCTATTTAAAACATATTTTTATTTATTTTTCATTTCGCCTAAAACTGCTTTATGAGTTAAAAGTTATGAGAGAACTAAATTTGAAATAAAAGAGAATTTAAAGCAAGCAGGGGTGCATCAACAATTTGCAATGAGATGTGTTTTTACTGAAGGCGCAATGGGCCCCGTACTGGGAGGTGCCGCTAACATTTTCGCTGGCCCAAGAGAATCTCTATGATCCACTAACAAACCATTCAGATTTTTATGATCGATTTCCATTAATCACACTTATTTCCCAGTTAATCTCCGTTTAACCAACAGATTTCAATCAATGCTAATATCTAATATCCATTAATTCTAGTTAAAAACAAACATGAAAAAATTGAAAGGGGATTAGGTTAAATGTATTGTGACCTTTGGGCTTATCTGAATGAATCTTCTTCTTCGACGTGAACTTCGACGGCCGCGCTTCCTTCTCCGGCAACAAACCTCCATCATCTCCAATCAAAAGCCGCCGCGAACCAAGAGAAGGACTCCGACCTTTCTCCCTCATCGTCTCTCATCTGGACTCTCTCTCTCTCTCGATCTTCCTCGTTTTGATGTTGCGATTGGCGAAGTTGTTGATCGCAGATGCGGATGAGCGAAGTAATTTTTTTCTCGGAAATTTCCGCGAGCAGTGGTGCGAAGTAGTTGCGTTGCCGAGGAAAATCTCCGATCATAACTCAGTGAATATTGCGTCGAAGATGAATTTGCAGGGCTTTGTGTTCTGAATAATTGTTTTGGTGATGATGATACAGGATCGGTGCTAGTTCTTGAAGATTCTCGAAGCTCGTAGTTGCGAATTCTTGGAGGTTGAAGAGTGATGATGAAGCTTATGGTGAAGATGAAGATGATGCGTTAAGGATTGTTGTCGATAATGAGAAATTCAAGTAAGCGCACCTTTTGATATTTTGATCTTGTTTTCTAATTCACACTTATTCTTCTTCTCCTTCTTGAATCCTCGACGTGTTTCCTTTTTTATTGATTTCGTTTCTCTGAAGCTGATGAAGATAGTGATCATTGGAGGTCACTGAATCGTGCGACGACTGATGAATGTTACGGATCGAAACGTGATTGAGGAGGTGGAGAATTGATTGAAGGATTGACGAAGATGGATGAAGGTTGAGATTATGAGCAAGTGGTTCAATGTTTCTGTTGAAGCGTTGGTGATGATTGAAAAAGGTTGAAGAGCTTTGGTGGTGAAGAGAGAAGAAAGTGATGAATTTGTGAAGAAGATGATGAAGACTGAATGAAGCAGAGATGAGGATTTTGTTATCAGGTTGAATCAAGAGAGAGGGAATTGAAGAGTGTGTGAATCTGTGTTAAAGATTTTCTGGTTTTTTTTTTAATCGATGATGAAGAAGAGAGAAAGATGAAGGTGAGTTTGTTACAGGTTCTCAACTGATTTTTCTGTTATCTCTTTTTTGCTGCCGATTTCTGTTATTTCTGTTATATTCCCCCTTTCATTCTGATGTGTTTTTCTCCTTTTGTTGTGAAGCTTCCTTTTGTCATACCCCAATTTTTGACCTAAGATACCACCTCATATCATTTGCATATGCATCATTTGCATCTCTAACAAATTGCATAGCTTGTGTTTGCTACTTGTGACTCAGCAGGGTTTAATCAAGAAACCACTCATCAGTACAAGTAACAATCAATTAGGGTTTTGTTCTCCCTTCATCTCAAAAGAACTATCTTCATCAACAATCAACATTTGGTCCTCAGAGATTCACTTCAACAAACTCAACAGCTTTGAATCGACTGAATTAGGGTTTTGACTGAAGACAGCATACTCCTGACTTTTGCTCAGGATTTGACCTAATGACTTGGGACATGACCTCAAGACCTCAAGTGCATCATTTTGACCTAATCCATTGGCTCATAACATCTCCTATACAAAGATTGATCAGACAAATCCTCAGATCAGGGTTTTGAACTATCAGGGACTGAAATCAGGGATCACATTTGGGAAACCCTAAAAATCCCCAGGAAGTCAATCAAAGGTTTCAATCATCCTCAAATAATCCCTATGACAACATACAATGGAAATTACATCTCAATTCAAGACCTACAGTCATCAATTTCATCTGGTCGACAATTAGGGTTTTTGACCTAATTCACTGAACAACTGACTTTTTAATCAGGACATGGTGCCACAACTCAAACCATGGCTCAATATCCTCTAAAGCCTCAATATGATCCATTCATACCATTCATATGGTGAGGATAGCCTGTTTCATTTGAAATCTCCAGAAACGCGATTCGTCTGAAAAAGTCAACTGTACAAGATCACCATTGACTTTTGGGGAATTTTGGTCAACCATGACTTTTGAAGTTGAAAATCATCAATATATGAAGTATGAAGTCATTTGATCAAGAAAAATCAAGAAAATCAATCAAGAATCAAAAAGTCAAAAGTTTGACTTTCATACTTAGAAAATTTTTCTAAGTGTTTTTCATGGTTTTTTCCAAACTTGGAGGGGAATAACTCAAAATTTCACCTACAAACTGAAAAAAACTTCCAACATGAAAGTTGTAGATTTTGATCCAATAAACAACTTTGACACATATAAATTTTTTCCATAAGATCAACCATTTAAAAGATATGGAGCTTCAAAGTTGGTACTTTTTGAAAACTTCACTTAAAACTTCATTTTCTTCAAAGTTCATGGAACTTTTTCACCCATTTCCTTAAGAGACTTGAAGAAACTTTCAACTAGGCTTTTGAAGTGTGTAATATGAGCTTTCCAAAATGTCAAAGAGCATGAAAAAATATGGAGTGTAGGTATGGTTTTGAATTATGCATTTAGTGATCATTTTCACTTGAATTTTCACCATTTTTCACTAAGTTTCAAGACTACATGACCTATAATCCAAGCAATGATGCAAAGAGGCAATAATTGAAGAGATATTTTCTGATATGATATCAGAATGGAAGAGGATAGGAAGCTTGGGATTTAACCATGGTTTAGTAACTTTTAACCATGTGCATTAAATGTAAAGATTCCATTTTATCTTCAAATGCCAAATCACCAATTCTTGATCAACTTGCAAAGCTTTGTATTCAGAAACCTTGGCCTATAAATAGAGGTCCAAACTTCATTGCAAATCACACCAAAACCTCACAATTATAGGTTTTCTCTCTTCTTTCTTGAATTACAAGTCATGTGTTTCAAAGTGAGGTAGAAAACTCAACCTCCATCTCTTGCAAGTTCTGACCAAAGTGATGCTTCCCACAAACCACAAACATCATATGGGATGTGTTTGATCCATCCATACACCCCAAATCACCCTAAATCTCAGAATCACTCTTCAACCACCATATTTGCATAAAATGAGCCTTAACATATCAATTCTCATACCAGGCCATATCTGTCCAAGTTGATCATCTAAACACACTCCATATACTTCACATGAACTGTTCCAACCATCATACATGATCTGAAACATCAAAATCAACTAGCTTGATCCTCACTTGAGCTAAACTGCAGTTCGGGTACCACAAGGTGATCAAGAGGTTTCCAGTTCATTCCAGGCATTCAAACACATCACATAAGGTCCATTGAAGCTATCCAGATTGATACAAAGCATCTGTAACACCTCCAGGCACGATTTCAATTTCCAGTTTGGCCGTTTTTGAGGTAAGTGCCCATGAACTTCAAACTCTATCATACATGCATCATAAATGAAAAACTGCCATGCCATCTTGTTTCTGCATATGTATGGATCATTAACCCTCAATCAATTGCAACTTATCATGCACACACACGATTTCAGATTGAAACTCAAAATTAGGGTTCTTCGTGTTCATCAGAAAATTGATAGCCTTAGAGATAAAATAAATGCAATTAAATGATACCATCATGTTCCTGGTGAAAATCGAGCAAGATAGGCTATTCACTCGATCCAAACAATTCAGTTTTCAGAATTTTCAAATTTGAATTGGGTATGTGTTCTTGGCGCCAGATTTTGAAACTGAAATTAGAAATTGATTCAAAAATATAATTGATTCGTTGCAAATACTAAACAGACCACGCGCGTGGTCCAGTTGGTCATGTTTTTGAGTGGTGAGCGTGAGGTCGTGGGTTCAACACCTCTAGGGACCAAAACCATTTTTTTTACAACTATTTTTCTTTCTTTTTTTAACAAACTTCAATTAATTATTTAACTAACCAAATTAACTCATTTTTTTATTCATTTTTTGCATACCTCTCACTTAATATATATATTTTGAGAATATCAAAAAAAATCATCAAAAAATATTTATTTGATACATTTTTTAATAGTTTTAAAATGACTTGCTTTTAAGTAATTTTAATACTTTTAAATATTATTTTTCATTTGATTTTCAAAGTTAATCATTTGTAAATACTTTTTGAAGCAAACCCTAATCATCTAAATGTTAATTGAAGACAATCTTTTTGTTTATCTTGATTAATTTGACTTCTTTCAAAATTCAAATCGTTTTAAAACGAGCGATCGCGATTCTTTTCAAAAACAATAAACCATTTCTTTTTGAAACTATTTATTAAATCTTTTTAATTGATCAATTGATTTTCAAAACGATGTGGGGCCTCTCGAATATTAGAGAGTATAAGTCCCTTTCGTCTTTCTTTGTACAGAAAACTTTTTCCAAAACCTTCACAGTTTTTAACGCCAAATCTTTCAACTCTTTTTCAAAACCATCCACCCTGTTTTATGAAAATAAAACAGGGGCCTCTCGAATATTAGAGAGTGTAAGTCCCACTCCTTTTTCTTTTTTGTACAGTTTTTCTTCAAACAGAATAAACTTTCAAAACAAACTTTCAAACAGTTTTACAAAAGCGAAACCTCGCGTCTGTAAATAAAAACAATCAACCATGTTTTGTAAATAAAACACGGGCCTCCACGTAGGTATAAGTCCCAAGCCCTTTTGTACATACCCATTCATGTACATGAAATTAGGTATTTCATTGTACGCCTTTTGTACATATCTCAATCAACGTGTTTTTAACTTTGAATAACAAACCAAAAATGAAGGTTTTCTTTAAATCTTCCCAAAAAATATACCATGGGCCTCCATGTAGGTATAAGTCCCAAGCCCTTTTTGTAAATACCTGTTTACATAGCTGTGAATAAACTCAAGCGGACCTCTCCCCGAGTGTAAGTCCCGAGCCCCCGTGTATACAAATGGATCATGCTTACAGGTATATTTCCTTCATAAACTCCATTATATACACACACTTTGTCATATATATATATAATTGTTCATACCTGTTCATGTTTGTTAATACTTGTTCATGTTTGTTCATATATGTGATATGTGTGCTTGTTCAACTTAGTACAACACTAGGTTCCCCATAGCCTCCTATTGGGCTTCGTGCAAAGAATCTCCACTAGTTTAGGTTAGGACATAGAGTATGGTTTCCCGGTGAAATCGCTCTAAGAGCTCAAACCAACTATACCATGCCTCCCCTTGGGCTTTGTACAAACGAGTGACCCTCCCATAGCCTCCTCTTGGGCTTACAATGCAAGGACCCTGGATTGTCCCTCCCATAGCCTCCTCTTGGGCTTACAATGCAAGGACCCTCGGATAGCCTCCTCTTGGGCTTCGTACAAGGACCCACGGGCTTCTTATAAGCATCCCCAATATCCAAATCAAAATACCCTAGGAGATTAGACATTTTTCATCTCTATACTAGGAGTATCTCTTATATATCATCACAAACAATCAATCAATCAAACTTTTTTGCCACAAGGCTGGCTAATCAATCAAATTTCTTTTTGCCACAAGGCTGGCTAATCAATCAAACTGTTTTACCACCGTACTGGATGATTAATCAAAGTTTTTGTCACAAGGCTGACTTCATTGAAACTTTTGCCACAAGGCTGGCTGATTAATCAAAGTTTTTGTCACAAGGCTGACTTCATTGAAACTTTTGCCACAAGGCTGGTTAAACAAAAACATCTTTATCATTCTAAGCACCCTAAGTGGCATGGCCTCGGGCTTATAATGAAAAGATTTTCAAACAAAAACAAACAGATGTATGTGATGATATAGATTAGATACATCTAGCATTTAGACGACATTTGTCTATTTTCCTTTGCTTCCACTAGCATAAGTGGGAACTACGATTGCTCTGACTTTCTCAACATCCCTTTGAGAATACGTAGGCACAAGGTCGATCCTTGGCGAGCAAAAATAAAACAAAAAAAACCATTCAAACCTTAGCACCCGTAGACCCCGAGCTACAGATGCTCTGATTCCCTCTAGGGGATATGTATGTAGAGGATCGCGATGATCTTTGCGAGCATAATCAAACAAACACCTTAGGTCCCACCTATTTCACAAGAACCTCCACCATAACAAGAACGGAATAAATAAAACAAAGAAACCTATAGAGTACTATAGATACGTTGGGTGCTAATACCTTCCCTTCGTATAACCAACCCTCTTACCCAAGATCTCTCCCCCACTTTTAAGGTTATTGCAACTTTTTTCCTTTTCCTCTTTTGGAAACAATAAAAAGTTTGGTCCGTACAAAAGAAAAATCATTTTTTGAGCACTCGAGCCCAAAGAAGGCATCAGGTGTCTCATCCCGAAAAAAGACAACGATTTTTCCCCGCGACAGAAAAATGGCGACTTCACTGGGGACCATCTTTTTATTGTTTCCAAAGAAAGGGTTATTTCTATTTGTTTTATTTTTATTATGTTCTTGTTTGTTTCTTTGGTTCTGTTACTTGTGTGGATTCTGTTACAAGTGATACATTATGGACAAATCCTAACCCGGATTAAGTACACATAAGAAATTAGGTGGAGGGTATAGTCATGTGCAGGCGCACGTGAGAATCCTTCCGCTCAGTGGAGGTTCCTTGTTTGTAATATATGTTTAGCGAGTTAATTGCGAAGACATTATTGCTTTCATTGAACTGTAGAAGCTGAGAGACCGTAGAACCCCAACCCATCCTGGCCTTATTAGGTTGTGGTGCAGAAACTATTCAGGTGAAGACTTGGATTAGTTGTCATGCGGAGAACCACACTCAGACGAGTTTTTCTTGAGAATATTACTGGCTCATGAGTTTAATTGTGGAAAGCCGGTAATATCCGAAAGAAAAATGTAGACTCTGACGTATCAGTAGAACATGTTGTGCAGGTGATTAACTAGAACTATCCCATTTTTGGTTCTCTGACCTCATGCTCGTGACGCTGGACCTTTGAACCTGTGTGTACCATGTATTTGTGTTGCCATTACCATGTCTGTATTACCATGTATGTGCTACCATGTATGCGTTACCATGTTTGAATATGTGGCATCCATGCATCCACGCATTCATACATTCATTAGAAAACCCATCTTTTTCCATAAAAACATGATTTTTCCAAACAATTAGAGAATTTTCTTTGCAAACATTATAGGGTTAAGTTATGGAAAAAAGGTATACCAAGAGGTACGGTTTCAAAGAGCCTAATATGGAAAGACTGAAAGAGTTAGCATCTTTTATACAAGATCCCTCTGATTTTAGGAAAAGCCATGGAAAGCTTTTGCCTATCTTGAACACTCATGTTGATGAAGGGCTTCTCAAAACTCTGGTTCAGTTTTATGATCCCGTCTACCGGTGTTTCACCTTTCCAGACTATCAGTTGGTACCAACCTTGGAAGAATATGCCAATCTTTTGGGTATTCCTGTGTCTGACAAAATACCTTTCAATGGTTTGGAAGCCATTCCTAAGTCACCAGTCATTGCAACAGGAACTCACCTGAAGAAATCTGAAGTAGAGAGTAATTGGACTACCAAAGGAAACCTTCCAGGTTTGCCTTCACAGTTTCTAATAAAGAAAGCCTTTGACTTCATCGAGACTGGTAGCATGATAGCTTTTGAAGCTGTACTAGCCTTGCTCATCTATGGGTTGGTTTTGTTTCCCAATATCGACGACTTCGTTGATATCAATGCCATAAAGGTCTTTTTGAATGGAAATCCCGTTCCGACTCTGCTTGGTGACATGTATTTCTCTGTCCATCATAGGAATCACCAAGGTGGTGGAATTATTGTATGTTGTGCACCTCTGTTGTTTAAATGGATTGTTTCACACTTACCTAAGTCTCCCATTTCCACGGAAAACCGGGAAGGTTTGCGATGGTCTCAAAGACTTATGTCTCTTACTAATAATGATATTCAGTGGTATACCTTGGCTCGCTGCGGTACAGAAACCATTGAAAGTTGTGGAGAATTCGCCAACGTACCCCTCATTGGTACACAAGGAGGAATTAACTACAATCCGGTCCTAGCCCGACGACAACTCGGGTATGCAAATTCAACTAAACCCATTGGCCCTACAGTGGAAAGTTACTTTTATCAGGAAGGAAATGATCCTCAGGGGTTGAAAACAAAAATGGTGAAAGCCTGGTACGACATCCGATGGAAAGAAAAAGGTGAGACAAAGAACTGTATCGCTACGAGCGCCTACACCTGTTGGGTAAAGAAAAGAGCAAGGGAGTTTCAAATGCCTTATGATTATGAAAAACCCATGTTCCCTGTGGTGCCTCAACGACCCAACATTCCCACTATGGAGGAATACCAAGACACTTTGACCAAGATGAGGATAGAGAAAGACGCTTGGAAAGAAAAGTTTCGAAGAACTGATGTGGAAAATAGAAAGTTGAAGAAACAAGTGAAAGAACACGAAGAAACTCTCTATTATCAGGATGGATGGCTCATGAACAAAGATGAGAAGATCCGTCGGAAAGATGCCGCAATCAGAAGATACATCAAAGAAAGCAAGAAAAAGCTTGAAGGCTCAACAAGCAACGCTCCGATACCTGACAATTGGAAGAATGTGGTTGACAAGCTGAAAGCTGAAAAGGCCGAGTTGAAAGCTCGCTATGGGAAAGAAATCATGAAGCTCAAGTTGCACAATGCATTTGGTTCTTCGTCTGATGAAGATGCTTAGGATTTATTTAAATTTTCATGTATCATTTGATTCTGTAAGGAGCTACGCTCCAATGTTGTAACATTTCCCATTATTTCAATAAAAGATTAGTTTATGTTCAAATGTTTGCAAAGGAAATAATCTTTAAAATGTTTGGAAAAATCATAAATTTCTTTTTGCATACATCATTCTGCATATCGAGTCTGTTGTATAGAGTCTTATCTTTTGGATCTTTCTCCAATAGATCGTCAAGCTGTCGCGTCTCAAAGTGTCTCGACCACGCTCGCAATCAGATCACAGATACAATACTCGTTCAAACAGAAGAAGAGTAATGGAACACTCTGAACAAGAGAATATTGAGCTTCGTGGTACGGTGACCACCCTTCAGGAAAGGTTGGAAAGTCTCACTACTCTGGTTGACTCCTTAATGGCCGCACAAAATCAGCCGCCGCCACCCAACAGTCAAGCAACAGTAACATCTGAAGTCACTACTCCAGTTTCTACAGTTGCGTTCGGTATTCCATCTTTCTCCATGCCAGAAGGTTGGGGCACGCCTTTCAGCTTTGGTACAGGATTCCGCCATAATGTTTCTGGAGTTCAAATAGCTACAACTGAAGCGCCTGCTACGCAAGGTTCACAGTTTACTCCAAATCAGGGGGTAACTTTTTCTCAAGTCACTATGGCACTTTCTCAGCCCACTATGACGGTTCCGACTCCTACGGTTCACACTGTTCCTTATGATGGCAATGAGATTTATCATGATCAGGGTGATAGCACAAATCAGCGTAATCTTGTAGGAGATCTCCAAGAGCAGTTCAACAAGATTCAGCTGGAAGTCAAAGCTATTCGGGGAAAAGACTTGTTTGGAAAGAATGCCCAGGAGCTATGTTTGGTTCCCAGTGTACAGATACCAGCTAAGTTCAAGGTCCCAGACTTTGAAAAATACAAAGGAAGTTCTTGCCCACAAAGTCATCTTGTGATGTATGCCAGGAAGATGTCTACTTATGCAGATAATCATCAGTTGCTTATCCATTACTTTCAAGACAGTTTGACTGGTGCCGCACTGAAGTGGTACACAGGTTTGGATAGCACCAATATTCGAACTTTCCACGATCTAGGCGAGGCCTTTGTCCGACAATACAAGTATAACTCGGATATGACTCCAGACAGAGATCAGCTTCGATCCATGGCTCAGAAAGACCATGAAGCTTTCAAAGAATATGCCCAACGATGGAGAGAAACTGCTGCTCAGATTAATCCACCGTTAAAAGAGAAAGAGATGACAAAGATCTTCCTGAATACTCTCAGTCCGTTTTATTATGAACGCATGATTGCTAGTGCTCCAAGTGATTTCACCGAGATGGTAAACATGGGGATGCGTCTAGAAGAAGGAGTCCGAACCGGACGTCTAACTAAAGAAGGTGGATCTTCAAGCGGAACCAAAAAGTTTGGAAGTGGTTTCCCAAAGAAGAAAGAACAAAGTGTTGACATGGTATCCCAAGGAAAGCCAAGAGGAAATGTCAATCGTCAACAACAGGTAGCTGCTATCGCACCAGCCGTTAATGTTAATACAACACCGAATCCAGGATTCACTCCTCAGTTTCAGCAACAACAGCCTCGACAACAGGCTCAGCAGTTTAACAATAATCAGAATCGTGTACAAAGAGCTCCACAGTTTGATCCGATTCCAATGACCTACACAGAATTGTACCCTGCTTTGATTGAAAGAGGTCTTGTTCAAACTAAAGCACCACCACCCGTACCTGAGAAACTCCCATGGTGGTACAAAGCTGAGGTCTCATGCCCTTATCATCAAGGAGTGCCTGGCCATGATCTTGAACATTGCATAGCTTTGAAACATGAAGTTCAGAGGTTGGTAAGATCTAATCTCCTCTCTTTCAGAAATTTGAATCCAAATGTGCAAGCAAATCCGCTGCCCAATCATGGAGGGCAGGTTGTAAACATGATGTATGGATGTCCTGGTCCATATCGAGTCTATAATATCAATTTCTCAAGAGCCAATTTGGTACAAATGCACGCCACTCTCTGTCGAGGGCAGAATTTTCGCCAGCATCACTATGGTTCCTGTAGCATATGTTGTGTAGATTCTCATGGATGTTCGATTGTGAGAAGAGATCTCCAAGTTTTGCTAGATAATGGTACTATTCAGATCTACAGAAATAGGAATGAAAATGAAGTTAACATGATAGGATGCTATCCGCATGAGCTTTTAGTCTCAGATATCAACTCGGAAATGCCTACAGTTAACGTCATCGTTCCTCATTTCAACATGCCTGAGCGCATAGAAGTTACTTACAACAAGCCAAGGGTTCCTGTTGCTCCTTTGATCATTTGTCTACCTGGACCTGTTCCTTATGACTCTGACAAGGCAGTTCCATACAATTACAATGCCACAATGATAAAGAATGGACAAGAAGTTCCTTTACCTACTCTTTCATCTGTCGTGAACATCGCTGATGTGAGTCGAGTAACAAGAAGTGGACGTGTGTATACTCCATTACCTCCGAAGCAACCTGTTGCTCCTGCGACCGGACAAAATTCTATCAGTACACCAGCAGGGAATCCTGTGGAAACTCCTGTCAGTAATACAAACACTGATGTTGGTCAATCCAGTGGAACCAATGTCAATCCTGACTTTGATGAAATTTTGAAACTTATCAAAAGAAGTGAATACAAGATTGTGGATCAGCTTATGCAGACTCCTTCAAAGATCTCAATACTTTCATTGCTGTTGAATTCTGAAGCCCACAGGGAAGCCCTGATGAAGGTCTTAGATCAAGCTTTTGTAGATCATGATGTGACTGTTGACCACTTTGATGGGATAATAGCCAACATAACAGCTTGCAACAATTTAAGCTTCTGTGATGAAGAACTCCCCGAGGAGGGTAGAAATCACAATCTTGCTTTGCACATTTCTATGAACTGTCAGTCAGACTCTTTGTCCAATGTGTTGGTAGACACCGGATCTTCCTTGAATGTGATGCCGAAGACGACTCTTGCTCGTTTGTCTTACCAAGGAATGCCTATGAAGTTCAGTGGTGTAGTTGTCAAAGCATTTGATGGATCGCGAAAATCTGTTATCGGCGAGGTCAACCTTCCCATGACAATTGGTCCACGTACATTCCAAATCACTTTCCAGGTCATGGACATTCAAGCTGCTTATAGCTGTCTGTTAGGACGACCATGGATCCATGAAGCAGGGGCAGTAACTTCTACGCTCCACCAAAAGTTAAAGTTTGTAACAAATGGAAAATTGGTAACGATAAGTGGAGAACAAGCCTTGATGGTGAGTCATTTATCCAATTTCTCTTTCATAAGTGCCGATAATGAGGAAGGAACTCAGTTCCAAGGTCTCTCTTTAGAAGACGAATCTTCCAAAAAGAAAGCATCAATTTCTTCTTACAAAGAGGCGGTAAAAGTAGTGAAAGATGGAACTACCACTGGCTGGGGGCAAGTTGTGATCCCTACCAAAAATGAAACTAGAGCAGGTCTCGGATGTTCACCAACATTCTCAAACTGCACCAAGAAGGATGAAACCCTTCGTCCGATCAAAGAAACATTCATTAGTGGAGGATTCCTTAACCCAATTCCTCAAGAGGTTAATGTCCTTATTGAAGAATGTATCGAAGAAGGTCTACCTGATACTGAAGAAGAATGGAAATGTTATCTCAATGACTCGGGATACATATCTCAGGAAGAACCACATCCTCCTTCAGAGAAATCCAAAGGCAATGAAACTGAACCTGTTCCTGCAGAAATCTGGGACACCTTGGGACAACCTGTCATACCCTAATTTTTGACCCCCCTGAGATGACATATCTTCAGGATTTTTCATCAGGTCAAGACAAGTACCCAGAGCAGTCATTTCTCCATCTGGTACCTAATCGAGGATGCTCAAAGACAAGAAAGCTCAGGCAAAGGATCAATCAATAACAAAGACTAATCTCTAATACAATCATGGGGCTCAAAGACTTCATTTTTCTCATCTATGATTGATTAGACATCCAGTCATCTGAGTACAGGTTTACTCAGGTCACCAGACCAGGGTTTTGAGCCTATCAAGGACTAAAATCAGGGATCACATTTGGGAAACCCTAAAAAGCTCCAGAGGGTCATTCAAAGACATCAATCTTCTTCAAATAACTCATATTACAAGATCTACTGGACATCACACTTCAATTCAAAGTCTACAGTCATTATTTTCACATGGTCGACAAATTAGGGTTTTGACCTAATTCACCAAGATGGTTGACTTTTGATCAGGGAATGAATCCAAAACTCAAGACATGATTCAAGGATCTCTACTACCTCAATATAATCCATTTACATCATTCATTTGAGGAAAAGATCTTGTTTCTACACAAAAGCCCAAAAATTCACTTTGTCAGGAAAAAGTCAACTGTGAAGGATCATCATTGACTTTTAAGGTTTTTGGTCAAAAAATGACTTTCAAAGATCAATATCATCAATATATGGATATCAAAGTCATTTGGCCAAAGAAATTCAAAGAAATTCATCAAGGAGCGAAAAGTCGGGAATTAGGGTTTTTAAAGGCATGGTGAGATCTCAAAATTTCACCTACACAACTCAAAAAACTTCCAACATGAAAGTTGTAGATCTTGCAAAATAAAACAACATCTTACAAGGGAACTTTTTTCAAAAGATCAACCATTTATGAAGTTTTGGAAATTTTGAAGTTTAGGTCATAAACACT